>NW_005369989.1:1134509-1151982 GCF_000412655.1 Myotis brandtii
ACAATTATATATTTATAATGAATCTTATTTTTTTGTTTCCTTAGCCAGGAAAATGTGAAAGTAAAAGTAAAAGGAAGAAGTGGTATATAAGTGCGCTACAAGAAGCATACCATCTTTATGGATATTCTCCTGAGCAAAGACTGGAAATGTGCTGCCTATCAAAACAGGGTATATGATTTTTTTATTTTTTGCCACCCCAAATAAAGATTTATTCAGATGCATGCTTTCCAAAATGTGTATGCTCAAGTAAAAATCTTTTTCTTTATATCTTTGTCCACTGAAAAATTACTTTTGTGTAGATTAATAGTATATATTTTACTCTCTGAAACTATTTTCAATGACTATACATACACTCTATTTACTAGTAAATATAGGAGTTTTAAATGGCGTGTCTGTCATCTTTGCTCTTAGATTATCTACATAGGTCCTCTTGTATATTTCAAACCATATATTTCAAAATTGGAAACTATGTCTTTAAAATACATTTCTGGGGTGAAACTTTCATTGGATGTGTTGTATTATTTCAGAACAAAGTATTTTTAAATAAATTCAAGACAGAGATAAAAGGTAATCCTCAATTTTCTTTTTAATTAGGTGAAAAAATAATATTTCAGGTCATTTTCAAAGAAACTTATTTGAATTACAAATATTTATATATAGCTTTTTAAATGGATTCAACATAAGGATTATAGTAGATATAATATTTTTAAACTCTAAAAAGTATGATTATCACATAAAATGTTGATTTTCAATAATCTTAAGTGTTTTGAAATGTTTCTACTTAGTAATCATAATAATTTTCTGTCTTATGAAGGCCCCTTTTCACTTTATCACAGTAATTTTTTTCTCCTTTGGAAAAGTTTAATATATACATTTTGAAATTTGTGAAAACATTTTATTTGAGAAAATGTTTAAATATTAATCCATCCCCCTAACTTTAGATTTTTTTTTCTAACTTTAGATTTTAAAGCAAATATGTAGGTTAGAAACGAGTAGAAAAAGAATAACAAGACACTACTCTGACTTACTCTAAGACCGGGAAAAGAGACATTTATAATCATAAATGTGATTTTATTCCTTGTGTTGTAAATATAATGTCTCCATTATTAGCAATAAAAGTTGAATTCACTCTGTTGTTACAAATACAATTATATGCTTTGCATGGACTATAGATTTCTATTATGTAACCAAAATAATATTTGAATAATTTAGTTTTTTAAAACATTAATGCCTGAAGTAATATAGTCGTTTATTTTAAAAAATTATACTACAGCCATTTCACATGAGCAGTAGACCCACTCTTCCAAAAAGTTATGGAACTGTCTTTGCTGTTGTACATGGCGGGTTATTTATCTCTGGGTCCTTGAGCATGGGTCCTCTCTGGGCTTGTCCAGAGAGACAGGTTATTTTTTCTCAGGTCTGCAGCAGCAGACCATTTTCTGCTGGAAGTCTGATGATTTTTGCATGTAGAATCCGATGTAATTCAGCCTGATTATTGAGAGCCTTATGTCTAAAGCCTTTCATTTTCTCTGAAGTAGCAAAAATGGAGGGGCGGGGACAGACTACTATGAGTACAGTCTTTGCCATAACTGTCTCACTCCCTTTCTTTCACCCTTCACTATCTCCATAATAGACAATTTAGTCCTATGTCTGCTCTGCTTTCAGGGTGAATTCTAGTATGCATTTAGCTTTTTATTCTGTTTAAAAGTAGTGTGAGAGATAATTAGCTACTATTTAGATACTTTACAAAAGGTGAGTAACTCACCTGCAAACCATTTATTTAATTCCAGCAACTTTGAGGATATCTTCACTCCAAAATTTCTTCTTCCAACCTAGAAATAATTACTACTAAATTTTGGGCCTCAATTCTTCCTGCCCTGCAGAAATTGGCTCACGATTATGTTTGATACCGCTCTTTCTTTGTTGACATCTAGAATCAGTAAATGATATGTAAATATAGACCAGTCAGACTATGACAAATTTTAAAATCCTGTCCACATGATTTGGTTGTCCTGTATCTGTTGTATTAACTATTACTCTCAATGAGCGATTCTTCTGCTGGGATTAGGAAGCTTTTTCTTATATTGGAACATTCATTATAATTATATTTTTAAGACGAATGGTCTCTTTATAATTGAGCCTTAGGATTTTGTATTATTATAGAATTAATATTTCTTACATGCTCTACATTTTAGAGTAGATGTTCCTATCTCTACCTTTTTTTCAGAATTATTTTTCAAAAATAAACAATTTTTTTAGAGCAGTATTAGGGTCACAGCAAAATTAGGCAGAAAGTACAGTTTCTATATGCTCCTTACCTCATCACTATCAACATTCCTCATCAGAGTAGTAAGTACATTTGTTACAATCGATGAACCAACTCTGACACATCATTATCCCCCAAAGTCCATAGTTTACATTAGGGTTTGTTATTTGTGCTGTACCTTCTATGGTTTTGACAGATGTATAATGGCATGTATTTACCATTGTATTATCATACAGAATCATTTCACTGGCCTAAAAGTACCCTGAATTCCAGTCTTCCTCTTTCCGCATCTCTTCACCAATAACTGGCAGTCACTGATCTCTTTACTGTTTCCATAGTTTTGCCTTTTACATAATGTCATGTAGTTGGAATCATATAGGATATGGCCTTTTCAGTTTGGGTTCTTTCACTTAGAAATATGCATTTAGGTTTCTTCCATGTCTTTATAGCTCTTTGATTTAGCACTGAATAATATTACATAGTTTGTATGTACCAGTTTATCCATTGACCTACTGAAGGACATTTTGGTGGCTTCCAAGCTTTGCCAGTTATGAATAAAGTTGCTATATACATATTTGGGTGGATATAAATATTTTCAGTTCCTTTGCTAAATAACAAGGAATACACCTGCTGGATCATGTGGCAAGAGTATGTTTAGTTCTGTAAGAAACTGCCAAATTATCTTTCAAAGTGGCTGTGTCATTTTGCATTCCCACCAGCAGTGAATGACCGTTCCTGTTGCTCCACATCCTCACCAGCATTTGGTGTTGTCATTGTTCTGGATTTTGGCCATTCTGACAGGTGTGTTGTGGTATCTCAATGTTTTAATTTGAAACTCTCTAATGACATATGATGAACAGCCTTTTTCATATGCGTTTGCCATTTGTAAATCTTCTTTGCCCGTTTTTTATTTAATCCAGTTGTTAATTTTCTTATTAAGTTTTAAGAGTTCTTTGTGTACTTTATATATCATTCCTTTATCAGATATGTATTTTGCAAATGTTTTCTTCCACTCTGGGTATTATCATCTCATTCTCTTAATGTCATTTGCAGAGCAGCAGTTTTTAATTTTTATGAATCCAGCTTATTTATTTTTTATGGACTTTGCTTTGGTGTTATATCTAAAAATTCATCAGCATATCCAAGGTCTTGTAGATTTTTTTCTATGTTACCTCCTGGGAGTTTTATTGTTTTGCATTTTAAATTTAGATGTGTTATCCATGTTGAGTTATTTTGTGTGAAAGATATAAGGTCAGTGTCTAGATTAAATTTTTGGGATGTGGATATCTAGTTGTTCCAACAGCATTTGTTGAAAATACTGTCTTTCCCCCATTATATTGCCTTTGCTTCTTTGTCAAAGATCAGTTGGCTGTATTTATATAAGTTTATTTCTGGGTTCTCTAATCTATTTCATTGTTCAATTTTTTATTAGCTTTCCCAATACGCACTGTCTTGATTATTATAGTTTTACTAGAGGCCCCTGTGCACCAGTGGGGTCCCTTGGCCTGCGCCCTCTTGAAATCTGGGACCCTTCAGTGGATGTCTGAGAGCCGGTTTCAGCTTGATCTCCTCAGGCCAGGCCGAGGGACACCACCGGTGCACGAATCCATGCACCAGGCCTCTAGTATGCCTATAAGATCTTTGGTTAATCTCTTTCTGCCCTCCCCCCAACCCCTTCCCTCTGAGATCCATCTGTCTGTTCCATGTTTCCATGCCTGTGGTTTCCGCTCCTGTGTTGAGTGTCTCCCCCCTGGTGGTCAGTGCGCGTCATAGCTACTGGCTAGTCAGCCAGTCCCTTAGCTTTTATATATATAGACTAAAGGCCCTGTGCACAAAAATTTGTGCACTCAGGGGGGTGGGGGATCCCTCAGCCCAGCCTGTGCCCATTTGCAGTCCAAGACTCCTTGAGGGATGTCCACCTGTCGACTTAGGCCCACTCCCCGGGGGATCAGGCCTAAGCTTGAAGTCAGACATCCTTCTGGCAGCCAGGGAGCCCTTGGGGGATGTCCAACTAAAGGCTTAGGCCCCCAAGGGAGCTGTGATGAGGAAGCTGGGGTGACAGAGGAGCCACATTGTCCCACCCGGCTGCCCTGGGTTGGGTCGCACACGGGACGTCCGCCGCCCCAGGTCGCAGATAGCAGGCCCGGATGGCAGCAGGGCAGGCGGGATCATGCTGTCCCGCCCCACCAGCCCAGGTGGCAAATAGCAGGCCTGGATGGCGGTGGGGCAGGTGGGATGGCGCTGACCCGCCCTGCCTGCAGTATGCAAATTAGCCACCATCTTTGTTGGCGGTTAATTTGCATATCACACTGATTAGCCAATGGGAGGCATAGCGAAGGTATGGTCAATTACCATGTTTGTCTATTATTAGATAGGATAGGTGGTAAGTCTTACAGTCAGGTAGAGTCAGTCCTTTGACTTTGTCCTTTTCATTATTGTGTTAGCTATTTTGGGCCTTCGCCTTTCTATATAAACTTTAGAATCAATTTGTTGATTTCCACAAAATAACTTGTTGGGATTTTGATTGAGATTGCATTGAATCCATAGATCAAGTTGGGAAGAACTCACATCTTGACAATATGGAGACCTTCTATTGACAGATATCTATAACTATGTCTACATTTATTTTGTTCTTTGATTTTGTTTATCAGAATGTTTTAGTTTTCCTCTTGTTGATGTTTTGTTAGATTGATGCCTAACTATTTCATGTAAATGTAATGTGTTTTAATTTCAAATTGATGGTAAATAGGACTATGTATTAAAACCTTGCTATAAGCTACACAGATTATCATGTCATTTGTGAACAAAGTCGCGTTTATTTCTTCTCAATCTGTAATTTTTCTTTTCTTCTCTTGTCTTATTGCATTAGCTAGGAGTTCCAGTACAATATTGAAAAGAGTAGTGAGGGGGAACATTTTTTACTTATTCCTGACCTTAGTCGAAAAGCTTTGAGTTTCTCACCATTAAGTATGATGTTAATGATAGGTTTTTGGTAGATTCTCCTAATCCAGTTGAGGAAATTTTACTCTATTCCTGGTTTCCTGAGGGCTTTTATCCTGAATGCATGTCGGATTTTGTCAGAGTGCTTTATCTGCATCTAATATGACCAGGTAACTTTCTTTCTATAGCTTGTTGACATCATAGATTACATTAATTGATTTTGAATGTTGAACCAGCTTTGTATACCTGGAATAAGTTCCACTTAGTTGTGGTGTATACTTCTTTTTATACATTGTTGGATTTGATTTGCTAATGTTTTGTTGAGATTTTTTTGCATCTATGTTCATGAGAGATATTGGTCTGTAGTTTTCCTGTTTTGTCTTTATTTGGTTTTGGTATTAGAGTAATAATGGCCTCATTGAATGATCTAGCAAGTATTTCCTCTGCTTCTGTCTTCTAAATTAGTTTGTAAAGAATTTATATAATTTCCTCCTTAAATATTTGATAGAATTTACCAGTGAACCCATATGGGCTTGATACTTTTTATTTTGGAAGGTTATTATATTGATTCAATTTTTAAAGTAACATTGGCTATTTCTTCTTGTGTGACTTTTGGCAGAAATCTTGGAAAGATTGGGACTTATAGTCAGACTAGTGGCCCTGTGCACAAAAATTTGTGCACTCGGGGAGGCCCAGTGCACGAATTTCTTGCACAGGGGTAGGGGGGGTCCCTCAGCCCAACCTGCACCCTCTCCAATCTGGGACCTCTCGGGAAATGTCTGACTGCTGGACATCCCTCTTGCAATCCAGGACTGCTGGCTCCTAACCACTCCCCTGCCTGCCAGCCTGCTTGCCCCCAACTTCCCCCCGCCGTCAGCCTACTCGCCCCCAAATGCCTCCCCACCAGCCTGATCACCCCCAACTTCCCCCCGTACCAGTGTGCTCACCCCCAACTACCCCCCTGCCGGGGAAACCTTTCACATTTCTCTTTTCTTTCCTTTCATCTCAGGATAACTGAGCTCTGTGGTTTGTGTGGGACCAAAGACCCTGGGAATACAATGCTGAGCCCTCTGAACTCATTTTATTCTTTATTGTATTATTTGATTCCTGGGGCTGAATTAAACATGAAAATAGAAGAAAATATACCCTTAGATTTAGAATCTGAGTCATTACCCGGAGATTTCTGCGGGAGTTGACACTGAGGCATGAGACACATGTGTTTATTGGTCAGTTTCCTCAACTGTGGAACGAAGGTTGATCCTGCCCCTCGGATCCTTGGGAGGTTGGATATGATGCATCCAGAGGGATTAACTGGCAGCTCGGAGAGTAAGATCAGAAGTCAACAGACACTTGTTTCCTTTATCCAGACAGAGTTAAAAAAACACAACTCCTTTTATCATAACAGCAGCAAGGGCTATGCCTGTGGAAGGAGGAGGAGGGAACCAGGGCTCCCCCCTTGCTCCTTCCCCGCCCTCCCTCCCTCCATCCCTGCACTGGTCCAGCTGCTATTGCAATCGTGGAACCGCTCAACTCAGGTTCTGGCCCTGCCCATCTCACAGGGAGGAGCATGCGCAGTTTCTTGCAGACACAGAAGCAGCTGTGGAGTAGGGAGGTGGTGGTTTTTCCCCTGAGCGGGCGCTGAAGCCCTTGTTGAAGTCTCCACTCCAGAGCCTGCGAGTCCGAGTCCTGGGAGGCTGCGCAGTGGAGGCGCCACATTCCTTTCAGTCAAACTGAAGATTGATAGGAGCCTGCTGGCTGGGGGGAGGGACCAGGAGGTTTGACTTGCACCCATTCGCCAATCCCCAGTCCCGCTTCGCTGATCGCGCCACCTGAGCCCCTGGCTGGTGGCGCGGCTCAGGCGGCGCAGATGGCAGCTCGCGCTGTCTTGCCCTGCCTGCAGTATGCAAATTAACCACCATCTTTGTTGGCGGTTAATTTGCATATCGCTCTGATTGGCTGGTGGGCATAGCGAAGGTACGGTCAATTTGCATCTTTGTCTTTTATTAGATAGGATGGGTCTGGCCCCACTTCATGACCTCAGGCACCCTATTTAACTTCAATGTCCTCAACTGTGAAGGTGGGAAGGGCTACATACTTTGCAAGATTATCATGAGGATTAAATGGTCTGGCCCCACTTCATGACCTCAGGCACCCTATTTAACTTCAATGTCCTCAACTGTGAAGGTGGGAAGGGCTACATACTTTGCAAGATTATCATGAGGATTAAATAAAGTAATGTCTACATAAAGTCTTTATCTCATGTCTGGCATGTAGTAGATATGCAAGTAGAGGTAGCTGAGATTTAATTCCAGATCCTATATACTCTAGAGCAGCGGTCACCAACGGGTGGTCCGTGGACCACTGGTGGTCCGTGAGGTCCGAAAGGTTGGTGACCGCTGCGCTAGAGCACACAAACTGACCAGAATCTAAAAATAAGATATATGTGATGCTTAAATAAAGGACATCCAATCAACCAGTCAGATTTAAGGGAACATGTTTGTTAAATCAGTATACAAATCCCTTATGTTATTATTATAACTTTTGAATTACTGTGTTTTACTCAAATCTGGTAAGCTGAGTGTATTAGCATTCCAATCAAAAAACCACTGAAAACACATATCACAGTATTAGAAAGTGGAAAATTCTGATTGTGTAATTTTTAATTTATTTGAACAGGAGCATAGGCACTTTCTTTGAAGCAGCCATATTTTATTATCTTACAGATAAATCCAAAGCAGATGACAAAGTTGCTGTTGTGTCCAAGAAAAGGGTAAGATCATGGTTTATGATGTAAAGTGTACAGAATTCAAATTCCATTTGATTAATACAACTTTTAAAAAAATTAAATGAATATTTAAAAGCAAAATAACATAATCAAATGTTTCTTTTAAATGTTAGTTGGCTATGTTTTTTTTGTAGATTGACACTAGAAATTTATTATTTCTGGTTATATCAGTGTTACAGAATTATCAGAACTTAGAATAGAAAATTTTAATTTAAATAAAAATTTTATTTTATTTACATTATTGTTCACATGCATACTCTCATATACTAAAATATTTTATTTTTATATGCCATGTTATTATAATGTGTGCAATCTCATGGAAAATATAATAAACAATTCATATTCACAGCTTAAATGATATTTACTTTAAAGTTAAGTGAGAACAGCAGTCATTTGAATGAATTTAAACCTAGAATTTTTTGGGGGGGGGGATTTGTAAAGTCACTAGCATTCTTAAAGAATTTTAAAAATTTAACATTTCATTCAGTGTATTGTGTGCAGAGAGATGTTTAACCATACTTACTGTCAAAACTATGATAGGGATAGGATTAACCTTGACATTGTCTTCAAGAAACAATATTCTTAATAGGATACCTCTGAAAAAAGCAGAGTCAATGCTTAAATTCTTCTGGACAAATAATATATTGGTGTCATAGGAAAAAGAATTGTGATTGAAAGGAAAGCCTATACCTGTGATATTTTCTGTGTTGAGTGATGGGGTTGGTGCAGAGTGGATCCAGAGAAGGTTGAGTGTAACCTGGGAGAACAGAAAAGGATGTTGGGCATGAACCGAGATGAACAGGCAATGAGGTGAACATTTTTTTGTGTGTGTATTCTGAATATGTATATTTAATGAGTACTTTTAAAATCAGATTTTATTTTACTCCTTTGCTTTGGGCTTGTAAAAAGAATCTAGACTTTTCACTTGTTAAGTAATGTTGATGTGCCTTTGCAGAGAGGGATGCAATATCATAGAAGGCAATCTTGCCCTTTGAAAAAGAAAAGAAATAGGACTTGTGTGTCTGTCTGAGATTTGGACAGGATTATGTGAGGTAGTACAGGATTGTTAATGTGGATGGAATTGTTTATTTCAGTCTCTGCTAAAGGATACTTAGAATAAAAAATGACAAGGATAATAATAACTGGCATTATTATATACTAGAGGCCAGGTGCATGAAATTCATGCACTGAGGGGGGGGGGAGGGTTGTCCCTCAGCCCAGCCTGCACCCTCTCCAATCTGGGACCCCTTGGGGGATGTCCGACTGCCTAAACCAGCAGTCGGACATCCCTCTCGCAGTCCGGGATGGCTGGCTCTCATCCGCTTGCCTGCCTGCCTGCCTGATTGCCCCTAACCGCTTCTGCTTGCCAGCCTGATCACCCCCTAAACACTCCCCTGCCAGCCTGATCAACGACTAACTGCTCCCCTGCCAGCCCAATTGCCCCCAACTGCTCTCCCCTGCTGGCCCGTTCGCTCCCAACTGCCCTCCCATGCCAGCCTGGTCACCCCTAACTGCCCTCCCCTGCAGGCCTGGTCCCCCCAACTGCCCTCCCCTGCTGGCCTAGTCACCCCTAACTGCCCTCCCCTTCAGGCCTGGTCCCCCCCAACTGCCCTTCCCTGCTGGCCTGGTCCCCCCCAGCTGCTCTTCCTCCCCTGCAGGCCTGGTTGCCCCCAACTGCCCTTCCCTGCCAGCCATCTTGTGGCAGCCATCTTGTGACAACATGGGGGCGGCCTCTTGTGACCACATGGCGGGGCCATCTTGTGACCACATTGGGGCAGCCATCTTGTGACCACATGGGGTGGCCATCTTGTGACTACATGGGAGCGGCCATCTTGTGTGAGGGCATGATGGTCAATTTGCATATTACCTCTCTATTATATAGGATTGCTTTATTTTTACCAGTGATTCTCAATGATGGTGGTACTGTGCTTAGTAAAGTGTTATTCAAAGTGTGGTCAAGAGACCATAGCCATTCTGTGCACTATTTACTTTTGGTCTGTAATGATATAAGAACAAAATAATGAGAGTAACAGTTTATAAATTTGCATAATAATTTGACAGTAATTTTTATCTGTTGAATGTAATAATAAAATGGAACTTACATTTTGTATTTCCTTTTTATTTTATTTTTTCTAGTGACTTTTTCCTCATGGTGAATTAAAAAAAAATTTTAAAGGTATATATCTTGAACAGATTGGATGGAAAACTGCTCCTTTTCCATAGATAGTTTGAAAGACATGGGCTCTTTTAGGAATTTGTAGAAAAGTATGTATTGTGATATAGTAATTTGGGTGAGTACAAGGCATTTTTAGGACAAATCTTAAGGACACTAAATATCTTGCAATGAATGGAACAAACTGTATAACAAGAACTGCCCAACAGTTGGCATAACTTTTGAATACACTGCTGGACGACTCAACCAACTTGAAATATACCTGTGTAGTGACATAATCCTATATAATAATTCTATATAATAAAAGGCTAATATGCAAATTGTCCCCTGGACCAGGAATTCAACCTAGAGTTCTACCAGGGGGCGGGGCCAGCTGGCCAACTGCCCGCAGCTCCCCCCAGCCAGCCCCGCCCCCGATTGCCCCTCTACCCCAATCAGGGGCAGGTACTATCTGCCAACCTCCAGCATCTCTTCCCCCTGGCCAGCCCAGCCTGATTGACCCCAATCAGGGCAGACAGGCCGGACCCCACCCATGCACAAATTCATGGGCCTCTAGAACAAAATAATATGGTAACATGTTAGACAAGAAGGCAAGGGATTTAGAAGGCTTATTATGGAGAGAGAAGTTGAAATGGAATAAACATACTGTTCTTGAGATCATTGAATACTTTACTTATTCTCTACTCAACATATTGTAACATTTCAACTATATATTTAGCCATAAAGGGTAGAAGTGCAGTTACTCAGAGCTCTGTCTGCAAGCCTCTGCTCATCTCATAGTCCCCGTCCTTCAGCTCTTCATCCATGTGGCTACTGTTAAGATAGGTGTGAATTGTGTAGGTGCACCCACCTGACCACATCTCTGCTCAATGGCAGCAGTCTGAATGAAAGAGAATAAGTCACACTTAATTGTTTTTTATTTTTAAAAAGAAGGGGGAGATCTAGATTGCTCTAAGTCCCTTCCTGCTCTAATATTCCAGGAACTATAAAATATTTATAACAGCTCAATAAGTACTTTCAGAATGTCAAAAGGCTGGTGTAGACCAGAGTAAATATCTAAGTCAATTAGCCTAGAAATAAAAATAATTTTAAATGAATAATAGCAGTGGTACGCCAGGAGTAGCTGATGGTGTTGCCTACCATAGATTATGGAAAGTGTGTGTGTGTGTGTGTGTGTGTGTGTGTGTGTGTGTGTGTATGTATTTAGGAAACAGAAAATTTTGGTGGAAAGAGTACAGACTTATGAATGAGCCAAATCTGCTTTCAAGAGCTAGTTCTGCTACTTAGTTGTGTGACGTTAGGCAAGTTAACACTTCTGCACCTCATTGAATTAATCTCTGCATTGGGAACAATAATAATCACCTTGTGTGATTGCTATAAAGGTTAATATGAAAAGCAATTATAATAGCATGTAGTTAATATATTTTAGTAAGTGCTTGTATAATAAATGCTAGCACTTTTCTCCCTAATTTCTCCTTAAAAAGAGATAGGAAGTAAGGACTTAAGGACATTTAAAATTCTCAGACTTGTAATAGCATCATAGTTCTATTAGATAGTTAAGATTATGTAGAAGTCTTTTTTTTTAAGAAGTCCCACATTTTAATCATTTATTTTTTCAAAGTAATATTATAACATTATATTTGGAGGATAGAATTTTAAAAATCATATAAGATTCATCACTTAATTAAACCAAGTTTTATTAATTTAATGCATTTATTTACAGTTATTTCTTTATATACGTCTAAATATAACATGTATAAGTATATATACTTTCTTAACATAAATGAAATGAATTAAAACTACTGTTTCCCTTAATAATATTTTATTGACATCTCAAATCTGCCAAATCTTAAGTGGTTGCAGAGCATTTTATTTTATGGAAATGTCTTAATTTATTGAACAATCTCCTAGACATTTAGGTTGCTTTGATTTGCAAAATTACAAATAAAAAAGCAACAACATTATTGTACACAAATCTCTGTAGATGTTCACAGGAAAAATTACTACAAGTAGGCTTCTAGTAATAAGCACATTTTAAATTTCGCAAATTTGCTGAACATCCTTTTCCAAAAATTCCCCCCAACATTATTGTACCAATTACAGTCCCATCATTAGTTTAAGGGAATGACTGGTTTAGCTTGCCAATTCTAGCCATTTTACATTCAGTCTTTTTTTTCTTTAAAAATTAATATTTTGTCAATATGGTGCAAACATTTTTTCAGTTTTTCTTTTAAATTTTATGTAATTCTTTAGCTATACTTGTATAGTAAAACTTTTCTCTTGGGGCTTTAGAGCTTTTGTGATAGGTTTTAAAAGATTGCTTTTTCATTAAAACAAAATATATTACAATTCACTTAACCTTTCTCCTATTGCTACTGATAACAGTTAGATGAAAAAACTAGAGCAAAATGAATAAAGAGACAAGTTAGGTGATAGACCCAGGATTCTCTTTATTCATTTTGTTTCAGTTTTTTTTTCAGTGTAGAATATTACATATTTCTAATTAAGGCTACCCCAAGAATGTGTTACTAATGACAAAATAATCTCTTTTTCATTCTGTTTCCTAATTTTTTGGCTTATATATAAAAATTATGTGCGTATATATGGGCATTTTCCCCTCTACTCATTAACTTTGAAAGGCAAAATTAATGACCACTCTTTTGATTTATATATCTGTGTATGAGGAATTTAGACTATATTTTTCCAATGAAAAAATATTTTTCCTGAAATTATTGCAAAAATTCTTCATAATAAGCAGGACATTTTCATTAGCCCAATGGAAGGATAAATTGCTTACATTTTATGACTAGATGTCTGGGTATTTGTGTTAATTAATAAGCTTGCTTACTAATCTGGAATTCATATACTGCAATTCACTTGATTCACTTAGCTTTATATTCATCTTTCCACTAAGATAAATATTATAATAGATCCCTCCTGCTGGCTTCTAGCCCCAGGCAGAGAGAAATATCAGAAAGAATAGTAAGCAGAGGAAACCCTTGGAAAGAGTCTCAGTCAGGCTTCAAACTCATTTAGTTTCCTTATACTTTGTGGGCATTATTCACTTTTCCTTGGACCACTGTTCTCCAAATTGTATCATTCGGGTATTCCATCACCATTTTGCCATAGTTACTATAGTGATCTTTCATTTGACTTACCTTTTCCTTAGTTTAATTTTTTATTGAGGTCAAAGTTAAACACGTGAAATGCACAGATCTTCAGCATAGAGTTTGATGAGTTTTTTTCTATGTTATGTACTTATGTAACTGCCATTCCTGATCAAAATAAAGACCAGTGTTATCACCCCCTAAATTTTCTTATTATAAATTTTAAAATATAAATGTGGTCTTTTAATGTGCATTTTTCAAATAGTTATAAATACATACATATTAATATAGAACATGGTCCATTTATTACTTTAAATCAATTAGTGGAAACTTTAAAATAGAAAGTTCTTTTCATACTAATTTCAGTTACCCTATGCTCAAAATCAGCAGAGGAAAACTGTACCACCAGAAAGCACTGCAATGAAACAGCCTTCCAGGAGAATAATTTTTAACAAAATACTCTTTAGTAACTTAATAACCAAACAACCTTGATTTGGTTGCAAAATTTACCTATTTTTGTCTTAAATTACAATCTATAGGAATTCTACAGGATAACTATTAGCAGTAAAATATTAAAATTAGGCAAAATGGATTAATCTCTGATATCCTTTTATAATATACCATTTCTGAGAGCAAGCAAAGATTCTTTGATTCAGAGTAACTGTTTTCTGGTGTGGATGATTGTATTTGATCTTTAAATAAAAGAAAAGTCTACTTTGGGACTTGCTTAACCCTTGTTTGATTTGACTTTCAGTCAGTGGATCTGACTTCAGCCAGATTGACCTTCATGTTCTCCTAAGATGGGCAGGGGCACTGGGAGGAGCTAGGGTGTAGAGGAGAAATGTGCATCAGAGTGAGTGCAGCAGAGGTGCAGTCTCCTTTGGTTTTCATCCCTGGAGATAAAACAACAGTGTCCTAGTGTGAGGAGCATGCTCTTCTCCAAGTTCACAGGGCTGGTGGTGGGAGATGTGTTGCTTAGGAGTAGTGATAGAGGGCAGTTTTTCCATCCACATGGCTGCTGGGCAGCCTGTTTTTGTGGGGTTGCGGCCCTAAGGGGTGCTGTAGAAAGTGGAAGGGAACAGGGAAGGGATGTTAGTGCTGCCTTCCTAAATCAGAGATTTGTCCCAGTGCAGAGATTTATCTGAGAAAATTCGTTTTAGATATGCTGATCTGGTGCTTAGTGAGAGGAAATTCATGTTTGTCAGCAATTTTTTCTTTTGTCTTTTAAGAATTATTTTCATCCTAATTACTAAAAAACAAATACATAGCATTTTGAATGTCACCATTTATAATAATAGAATATTGTGTTAATTTTGTTTCTCTATACATAATGCCTATTTAAAAACCCACTTGGAATTCAAGTTTACAGAATTCCAAGTGGGTGTCACAGATTCCAGAAATTCAAAACTTTTCAACTATAATTTTCCACATTTTATATTCTATATTTTAACTTCGAGCCAGAAGGCAATAAAGAGAATTCTGCCAAATATGATTGCGTTTTTTGTTAAGAAACAAAAACTTCTTCAACTCCAGTCCCAGTTATCACATAAAAGAAATTTCTAGGTGTTGCCCTTTTTTATTTGGGACTAAATGCTCTTCAATTTATTTTGCTGATTATATTCATTACAAGCATAATACTTTCTCTCTGATCCAGCGACACATAAGGCATGTCTCCAACATCCAGCTATACACGAAATGAATCTGGGTTTCTTTTAAAGGTTAGAATAGTTCTCATTCACCATCTTCCTCATTCATTACATTAAAACTAAAAACAATATTACTCATCAGTAGAGTGGTTATTGATATATCATACCATTGGAATTTGAATAGTGAATTTTTATTTTATAAATTGTAGCTGTTGCATTAGATAGTAAATGATCTTTCTATACCTAATAGTAATTACTACTGTTTTCCTATTTGCAAAGGGAATGCATAAAAATACAGTGTCAGTGAAAATTAGTAGAATTTCCTTTTAACTTAGGATAACTCACCTATAACTTCAAATTTATAAACATTTGCTTTCTGCCCACCAGTCTTCCAACTTTTCATGTATATTAGACAAGGTAAACCTATTTACTTTCTTTGAAGACCTATAAATTATTAATTTTTAATGCTTTAAAATTATAATGACTTTGAGGTGCTATTTATCTTTCTTTTTGCTTATGTATTTCATATTTCTACTTTGTTCCAAAAATTATTTGCTATACTATGAAATATGTATATTAGGTGCATACCTTACAGCTATACTCGTATACATATTGGGGGACATAGTTATTCTGATTATACAAAGGGAGGTATATATGAACTTGGGTTTAAGACTGTCCTCCACTTCAACCTCTGGAATCATCAGAAACTTGATGGAAAGACTTGGATCCAGATAACATTTTTTTAAAGAATAATCTTTCTTTTAAAATGTTGCTATTGTGTAGATAGAGTCTGTCTATTTCTCTGTAGGAGAGAGATAATCTTTTACACATTGCTGGGAATAAATGCTGAGAACACTTGACAGTAATTCATGGGTTAAAGAATCAGACTGGTGATCCTTACTACTCTAGTTGATGGAGCACAAAATGGTAAAACAGATAACGAAGTTCTCAATATTCATTCTTCTATCCAGAAAATATGTGTAATATAGGTACTATAACCATTTATTGTTCTATGTGCTTCAGATTTTTAAAATTTAATTGAAATGGGTATATTCTAGAAAGCCTTCCTTAGAAACATTATCTTCTTCCAGCATTCATCTTGCTAAAATAACCAGTGACTTTAGATGAAAACTATACACAAATAGGAATTATTTTCAATAGACTTGGATTTTTAGAGCATCTCTAATTAGAGGTCAAATAATCTAATTCAATTCCATCAGGTAAACAACTGTGACATAAGTTCTGCTTTTCATGGGCATCTTTCCTCCCAGGCACCCTGTTTTGATTAGCCCTTAGTATTCTTAAGCTCTTTATAGATATGAGTGAAATTTGAGCTGCTTAAAAACAAACAAAAACCTCTTGAATTTCTATGTTCTCTCCCTGGTATAGAAATTAAGACTAAGGCTTTAAAAATTATCAAATGAAGTACATAATCATAAGTGTCCTGTTCCTTCTACCCTCACCCGGGATTGGGAGGTGTTTAATAGAAGGTCTTTCAAGCCTTCTGTTTAAGGTGGTCTAGTGGCCAACTTCTATTTTTAAGAAAGATACTTTCTGTGTCTCAGCTCACAGCTTGAATACACACTTCAGTGTTTTCTCTGGTAAGCCCCTCAAAGCAGAGAAATTCACAGTGCTTTAGTGTGAACTTACACATGGCTGAAGAAATAGGGCAGGGGACAGCAGGATATCTCTAAGTCATCTTGCCAGGGACTGATCTGTGATATTATTCAAGTCTCACAGGAATACTGAACTCTTCTAAAGGTTCGCTAGACTGGAGCATATGGTAACTGACGGACATTTATGCAGATTTGTAGTCTCTCTGTTGAAATCATGTTGAAAACAGGGCTAGAAAATGCTCATTTCAACCTTCCCCCTTTTCAAAGAAGTGTTAAAAACAATCATTATCTTGGCCTGAAGACGTTATTGTTGTACTCTCCAGATACTCAGTTTAAGTAATAACCATCATTTACAATGCTCCAGGAAACTAGTTTTCATCCTTATGCCAAGCTTATTTTCCCAGCAGATTTTCCAGTTAAACGAGAGCATTGGCTGTTCTTTTGTATAACTTTTGACAAAGAGTTTGTGTACCTTATTCAAGGCACATATATACTTTTAGAAATTCTATAAAGGTAGACAGCTCTGTAGTGATTATTTGACTGACAGTTACTCTCAAAAGAAGGTTATGAAATATATTTGTCTTCTGTGAGCATAAAATGCTGAATCAGAATTTTATACCCTCAGATTTAACACAACTAACAAACTTCTTGTTTAAAAATATTTTCATTTTGATGAATAAGTGACTTCAGGAAATGGGCAATGTCAAGTCAGTTTATGCAGATTACATAAATCTGATATAAACAAAATTATACACACACACACACACACACACACACACACTGTGTGGCCAGATTATTATGACCACCTGATGTTTGTAGGCAAATGAGCTATAATTTTGGGCTGAAGTTGCTAGAGGGGCAGACCATTATAAATAGGGAAGCAGGTTGTTTACCACGACAGTAAAAGTGATTTTTTTCTGAAGATATGGGTAAACAACGC
>NW_005369989.1:1152713-1175357 GCF_000412655.1 Myotis brandtii
TCAAGAACATGAGAGAGACTTTACCTTGCTTAGGTGGTCCCCACAATCATCAGATCTCAATCCAATTGAGCATTTGTGGAACGAAGTTAAAAGAGCCATCAGGCAGCTTGTTCCACAACCATCAAATCTCACAGAACTGATAGTGCTATTTATCAGGCATGGTGTCAGATTCCTCGCATCACCTTTCGACATCTAGTGGAATCAATGCCAAGAAGAACCGCCACAGTATTGAAGGCAAAAGGTGGCCCAACGAAGTACTGATGGGGCGGTCATAATAATCTGGCCACTCAGTGTGTGTGGGTGTGTGTGTGTGTGTGTGTGTGTGAAATATATATATTTATATTTCCAGTCCTGGAAAAAAAATGAAAAAAAATTGAATTACTCCTTGAGATTGAAGATCACAAAAAGAAGAATAATTACTTAGTTTTCAGCCACATGAGTATTTCATACAAACTTCCCTTGAGTAATTATTAAGTTATTTAAGTTGTTTAATAATACCTTGAGGAATTATTAAATTCAGTCTTCATTTCATAGTTAATGCTTTTGAATGTATAATGTGAATGTCACTCTGCTAACTGCTAAACATATAGTAAATTTTAAAAAAGTTATTCCTATCTTTGTAGTTCAAATACTTGATTCAACATTAAAAGATCAGTAAAACTGAAAGAATTCAACAAAGCAGGCTAAGAAAGTATCACTTTAGTAAGTTAAAGTGAAAAGACAAATAAAAGGAACCAACGAATATATTGAGGTGAAAGTTGCAGAGCTGTCTTAGAAGCTGAGGATAAATGGAATGAATTGTTTAAATGCCCAAGTCACCAACAATGGCAGTAGAGAATGGACAGTAACATCGACTCCATTTCTTCTCTATGCTGATATGTCTTTATCCTATCTTTCTCCCAACAATTATTCATTAATTTATTCCACATGCACTTCATGTGCACCTACAGTATGCAAGATGTGACATGGAGACAAAGTGCATTACCCTAGAGTAGTGATGGCGAACCTATGACACGCGTGTCAGAGGTGACACGTGAACTCATTTTTTTGGTTGATTTCTCTTTGTTAAATGGCATTTAAATATATAAAATAAATATCAAAAATATAAGTCTTTGTTTTACTATGGTTGCAAATATAAAAAAATTTCTATATGTGACACGGCACCAGAGTTAAGTTAGGGTTTTTCAAAATGCTGACACGCCGAGCTCAAAAGGTTCGCCATCACTGCCGTAGAGAGAAGATAAGTCTTGAATACAAATAATTAAAATATGAGACCATATCCTGACATAGATCATAACTTTTATCATAGGAAGGTCCATGGGAAAATGTGAGTTCTTCTATATCTATAATTTGATTATAAATTTATTCAGCTATATTTTGGGTTTTGATTTCTTATTTTATTGCATTTTAGTCAGTGAATATGGTCTATAAGATAGAAATTATTTTAATATTTTTGAGACTTCCTTTGTGACTCAATAGGTGATCAAATTTGCAAATTTCTTAGGCTTGAAAACAATATATATTCTATAATTAATCAGTGCCAGGTTTGATATGTGTTTATTAAATTTATTATTTGTTTTGTTGAATTCTCCTATTTCTTCACTAATTTGTGTTTGCTTTATAATTTTTATGAGAAGTAAATTAAAATATCTTATTTTAACTGTAGATTCATCAGTTTCTACTTTTGTTTTGCTTTTTATATCTTAAGGCTAAGATTTTAGGTACATACAGGTTCAGGACTATTGTACTTTCTGGGTGGATTTTTTTAGCATTGACTAATAACCCTTTTATCCCTGATTATGGTTTTTGCCTTAACACCTGCTTTTTTCTAACAGCAATATTGCTACGTTGGGTTCCTTTTGTTAATAGTTATTGATATAGTATATTCTATCTCCTTTCAATTTTTCTGTCACTAATTTTTTATAATTATACCTTTGTTGAGATATAATTTATTCACTCTTACAATTCATTGAATTTTAGTATAGATACAGTTGGGTAAAACAATACCACTACCTAATTTTAGAACATGTTTTCATTACCCCAGAAGGAAACCACATACTCATTAGCAGTCACTGCCCATTTCTCTCCTCTCCAAAGTCCCTGGGAACTACTAATCTACTTCTGTCTTTATGGATATGCCTTTTCTGGATGTGTCTGACAAATGGAATCAGACATGTGGCCTTTTGTTTCTGACATTTCTGACCTTTCACTTAGCATAATGTTTTCAAGATTCATCCATATTGTATCATGTGTCTTTACTTCATTATTTTTAAAGACTGAATAATATTCTATTGTATGACTATACCACATATTATCTATCTACTGATGGACATTTGGGTTGTTCCTACTTTCTGGCTATTATCAATCATGATGTTATGAATGTTCATGTACAATTTCTGTGTGGACATGTTTTTATTTCTCTTGGGTATATAACTAGCAGTGGAATTGCTAGATCATAGGGTAACTCTACACTTAGCATTTGAAGAACTGTCAAACTGTATTCCAAAGTGGCTCCACCATTTCACATTCTCAGCGATGTATGAAGGTTCTAATTTCTCCACATTCTTCATTGTATCTTTGCTGAATCATTAAAACCCCAGTCCCAAGTCCTTTGTGCCCTATCCTGGTACAAATTCCTTGTGGCCTTCACCATGCCAGTTCCCACCTATATGGTGTTGCATTCCTCATGTTTCTGGCACATACATATTTATTTTCCTTTCTTTAATGGTCATATATGTATTAAGACTTAAAAAGTTGTTTTACTTAGTATTTTTATGTGTATGTGAAGGTGACAAACCTGGATGCAGGGGGTAATATTCATCTGAATCAGCCTACCATTCCTGGAAGTTGAGCAGATCAGTGCAATTGCAGGGACTGTGAAGTTGATTGACATAGAGTTGACCTAGGGCCGTGGTTGGCAAACTGCGGCTCACGAGCCACATGCGGCTCTTTGGCCCCTTGTTGTGGCTCTTCCTAAGCCTTAGGAGTACCCTAATTAAGTTAATAACAATGTACCTATCTATATAGTTTAAGTTTAAAAAATTTGGCTCTCAAAAGAAATTTCAATCGTTGTACTGTTGATATTTGGCTCTGTTGATTAATGAGTTTGCTGACCAATGACCTAAGGTGTTGTTCAGGGCTATGGGCTAAACTACTGGGCCCATATAGGATCCACTATTTTACTGAGCTCATCCAGTCCCATATGAATTGTCTCATCTTTTTTGTTGTTATTTACAGTTGCCAGTTTCCAAAAATAATACTGAAACGAAAAAGCCCAAATTCAGAAAAAGGAAGAGGTATGTTTTCTTTTTAATTAAAAAGTATTATAATAAAATTGAAATATATATTGGGTTTACTTATTATATGGCATTTCCCCCTGGCTCTTGATTCTGTTTCTCTAGAGAGACAATTGGGTTTAAAATTTTCTAAAAGAATTAATAAAATGATAAGTAGTAGTTTTAGAAGTATGGAGAAAGTTTGGTGTTTATAAAAAAATGTTGAACCAGGACTTTTAATATAATGTGAGCAACTAGATGAGAAGCAGGTTTTCAGTTTAAAATACGTCATGGGAACCAGAAACATGTCTTTATAATCTAGACTAATAAAACGGTAATATGCTAATTAGACCAGACGTCTTTCGGATGTCCTTCCTGACAAAGCTGGGCCCAGGAGAAGCCGCCCACCTGTGGTCCCGGGCACCGGCAGCTGTGGCCTGGGCAAAGCTGCCCACCCCCAGTTCTAAGTGCCTGTGGCCAGCCTGGGCAAAGCCGCCCCAGGTCCCGGGTGCCTGCAGCTGGCCAGAGGGAGGGAAGCCCGGGTTCTGGGTGCAGGGTTGAGGCAGAGGCAGTTAGGGGCGATCTGGCAGGCAGAGGTGGTTAGGGGCTATCAGGCAGGCAGAGGGGTTAGGGGCCATCAGGCAATGGGGCAGGCAAGCAGTTAAGAGCCAGCAGTCCCTGTGGGATCGGGCCTAAACCAACAGTCGGACATCCCCCAAGGGGTCCCGGATTGGAGAGGGTGCAGGCCGGGCTGAGGGATCCCCCCCTCCACCGTGCACGAATTTCATGCACCAGGCCTCTAGTGAACTAATAAGCACTGATGACAAATGTTAGTGTTTATCATTGAACCAGCCATTGTTTGTTTATTTATTTATTTTTAATGAATGGTAATCAGTACTGTGTTAAAGTGAGTCCTACTCAAAGACTAACTCTGATAGTCCTTTTTCAGAAGATGAATAATTAAAGTTTTAAAAATGACTTTAAAAATGCCTTATCTCATTTATATTTCCCAGTAACCCCATCAAAATAGGTAGGCAGAGTACCACAGTCATCTCCATTTAAAAGGTGAAGAACTTGTGGCTTAGAGAAGCTAAGTGGCTTTTTAAAGATCTTATGGTTAGAGAAAATGTGTTTGGACAAATGTTTTCTGACTCTTAATCAGCAACACCATGTAGTGGAATAGCATGGATTTTGCAGTCAGACAGAATTTAGTGCGTCATGCGCAACCACTTACCTATGTTGTCAAGTTGCTCAACTTCTCAGAGCCTCGGTTTCTTTACACAATGGGACTGACAATTACTTAGTAAGTTTCTGGGGGAAGGATTACATGAAAAGCCTATGTAAGGTGCTTGGTAGATTATTAGTGCTTTTCACCTAGAGAGAACCCAAATCAATACTATTTCCCTTTGGTTTTTCACTGTATCATACTGCCTTACAGTATAAAACAAGGAAGAGTACTTTAAAGTAAATATATATTCATAATTTATGATTACCAAATGCATATATATGAATGGTCATTTAAATATACATGACAGATTATTTGAAACTAACTATGTCACATTTTTTTCCAG
This sequence comes from Myotis brandtii, assembly GCF_000412655.1. Lineage (NCBI taxonomy): Eukaryota > Metazoa > Chordata > Mammalia > Chiroptera > Vespertilionidae > Myotis > Myotis brandtii. The sequence continues at coordinate 1,157,560 of NW_005369989.1, forward strand.
GAAAGCTATTTTAAAATGCTGTTTTGAAAATGTTTGTACAGATGATGCCTTATCAAAGGAAAATATGGGTATGTGAAGGCCTGTCCTACTTTTAGCTCCTTTACTTCTATTTAATACTACCAAATATAGTTGTAGTCCTTTGAAGAAAAATAATGTACATATATACATATCTGAGAAACATTAGTGGGTTATTTTGAGTATTGATTTATATTCTAGGGCTTTTCAATTGTCTTTAAATTTCTGTTCCTTTGAATTAAAAGTTCTCTGTTTTTAGCATGTACCATCTTCTGGAATCTCTGCAAGCCCTCCTTTTTGGACCATCTTTCCTATTAGTCTACTGCTCTAGATTTGCTGTTCCTTTATGAAGTTATTCTCTACCAATTGTCCCTCCCCCCTAATACACACACACACCTTAGAGATCAGGAGGAGAGCTAATCATGTGCAGCTACTTTACCTCTCCAACTATCAGTTTCTTCATCTGTAATCAAGAGATGCAGTGAAAACCGGCTTATCCAACATGGAGAAGACTGTTTCTGGAAATAACTTTTTTTAAAATAAAGTACCAGCAGTTGTGGGAAGAAATATCAGCAAAAATACATTTCAGTTCAGACCTCTCCATTCCAAATGGAGTGAAGTGCCAAAGGGAGAGAAGGAAGAAAAGTGGCAGCCTGGGGCTCCCAGCTGAATAGCCGTTGGTATTAGAACACAGTAGGTGAATGTGGAATGCAGGGAGAAGGTTTTAATTTCAAAAGTGCTTTACCCTTTGTACATTTTTGTGTCTTGAAAAGCAGGCAAATGCTTATTTGCAAGATGGAACTTAGGCAGCCTTACAGAGGTTTCAAAGCACAGTAAACCCCCAGAAGTTATTCATGCCGTCCTCCCTTTCACTAGTAGCCACCCCCAGATCCAATGGCACTGTGTTTCAATTAGCTAAATAGTCACTTATTTATAGTCTCATTGAAAGAAAGAAAAACAGGCAGAGAAAGGTTGGGATAGTTATTGTTACTTTTAATCCTTTATTCTTCTCCTAAACTACTACAAAATTCTATTGTTTCTATCTCTTCTTATTTGGCTGCTTCTTTCCTTTTAATTAAGATGCCCTTTTTGGCTATTTTGTCCCTTTGCCTCACAAGATCAGTTCAAATATTCCTGTAGCTTATCCCTGACTGAGTTTCCACTAGGAAGACCTGGCACCACAGCTGAGGGCTCCATCGCTGGGATCCTTCTACCCTCGAACTTGCAAGGGGTACTGCACAAGAAACCCAGTGCAGCCAGGAGCTCATTGACAGGAAGTGACTCTTCCGTGTAAGCAAGGGAATTCATCTCAGGAGTTATCCATGGGAAGGGAAGCCTTTTCAGGAGTCTCACATTCTGTGTGGCTTTAAAAGTCTCAATGGTTAATTGTTAAAATAGCCTAATCTGTGTTTTACTCCTCCATCTCATTTGAACATCTGAAGAGCAGAAACATCTAGCCTACAGTTTTCTTTGCAAGAGCTGTCTACATATTGAGAGAGTAATTATTTAATAGTAGTTTAACCCTCTTCCGATATTTTACCTGCTACCTATATTTCTATGGATCCCTAAATGCAAGCCTCCAATATCTCACATGTATTCTTAAGGCAGAATCAACCCTAGATCAAGTAATACAGGAAAATTATACCATCTTCTTCTGGAATCTCTGCAAGCCCTACTTTTTGGACCATCTTTCCTATTAGTCTACTACTCCAGATTTGCTGTTCTTTTATGAAGTTACTAGAGGCCCAGTGCACGAATTTGTGCATGGGTGGGGTCTGGCCGGCCCATCCCCAATTGGGGAGGATCGGGGCCGGGCCTGTCGGGGGGAGGAGGAGATGGTGGGAGGTTGGCTGGCAGGCCCACCCCGATTGGGCCGATAGGGCCAGGCTGGCTGGGGGGAGGGGCCGCGTGAGATTGGCCTGCATCCCCACCCCCCCATCGGGCGGGTTCGCTAGCCGCAGTGGGTGTCATAGTGATGGGTTGTTCTAGTCCTTACTGCGTTCTGGTCGCTGACTTTTTATATATATAGATTCTCTACCAATTGTCACCCTCACACACGCCTTAGAGATCAGGAGGAGAACTAATTAAGTGCAGCTACTCTCCAACTATCAGTTTCTTCATCTGTAATCAAGAGATGCAGTGAAATCTGGCTTATCCAACATGGAAAGGACTGTTTCTGGCAATAAATTAATTCTTGTGAGGCAAAAGGACAGAATAGTCAAGAAAAAGCTGAGGAATCATTAAATAATTTAAACTGTATACCCACCACTATGTAAAGATTTAATGTAAGATATAACTGTTTGTGGAACATGTCTGTATTTTTTGGAAAATTGATACCAGGAATATCATCATGTATTATAGGTGGGGCAAAAGTAGGTTTGCAGTTGTGAGTATGTGAAAAGAGTTTATTCTTGTATTGTTATTTATTAATTATTGTATTATTTTCCATATGAGCAACTATAAACCTATTTTTGCCCCACCCTATATTTGTATTATCCCTGTAATTGATTTTCCCCAGTGTTTAGGGATAAGAAAATGTATCTATGATGATGAAATATAAATAGCAATAATAATAGCAATGAAAACCAATACTTATAACAATTTCTATATATCTTCACTCTTCTAAGTATTTTATGTATTAGTTTGACCCTTATGAGATCTGTATGAGGTTGATAAAGTAGATATTATATCTCCCATCTTATTGATGAGAAAACTGAGGCACTTAAGAGGTTACATGACTTTTCTAGGGTCACATTTTTCTTAAAATTAATCAAAGTGTGCAGCTATTTCTTTGGTTGCTTTAAGTACCAGGAGCCTTAAAGCTATTTTTTAAAATGTACACCACTGGTACAACTACTGGTCTAACCATTTTAAAATGTAATTATTGCCATTAGTATCCCCTTTAATGAATTGATTTTTATTTCTTTTAATCTTTGAGTTTTTATCATTTTTCAAATTGTATCATTATTTTCTGTTGGTAAATAGCTCATTTCTTTTGGGTGAATAGACAGTCTATAAAAGTTTGATTAAATAAGATATTGACATATTAATAATTACCCAGGGCAAACTAATAATCTATTAGCATTCATTGTTAAATGAGCAAATGGTATATTCATAATTGACTTGGGACATGTAAGCATGGAAGGGGATGTTAATATAGGAAAGGTCTGCATCATGGGGTGAGTCCAAGCAAGAGCATGAAGAGCTTGGAGCTTGAAGGGGTGACAAGGAGAGAGGTGATATCTTACTACTCAAGACAAATCTTACCTCTTGGTAAGATATGATTGGTCTTCATGCCCCTTGTACAAAGCCTTGTGCTTCCAATTTCTGTTTGTGTCTCCAGGAATGATGCTGTCTTCTCCATTACATTTCACCCTGTATTTTACTCATCTCTATATTCATTGTAAGCAGACAGAGGAGTGTTTGTGGTTACTCAAAATAAAAACAAAATCAAGTTTTCTGTAAGAATGCCTTCTAAACGTCCTTATTGAAATGTCCCTGCAAATTTATTTAACACTAGAGGCCCAGTTGCACGAAATTCGTGCACTCAGGGGGGTTCCCTCAGCCAGGCCTGCACCCTCTCACAGTTTGGGAGCCCTCAAGGGATGTCTGACTGCTGGCTTAGGCCCGCTCCCCACGGAAGTGGGGGAGGCTCCCACCACCGCTGCTGCACTTGCCAGTCATGAGCCTGGCTTCTGCCTGAGCAGCACTCCCTCAGTGGGAATGCACTGACCACCAGGGGAAAGCTCCTGCATTGAGAGTCTGCCCCCTGGTGGTCAGTGTGCGTCATAGTGACTGGTCGTTTTGCCTTGGGCCAAAACAGGCTCTCTGACATCCCCCAAGCGGTCCCAGATTGTGAGAGGGCATAGGCCAGGCTGAGGGGCATCACTGGTGCATGATTTGGGCTGGGGAGGGATGCGGGAGGTGGCCAGCTGGGTAGAGACCGTGGGAGGGCTCCAGGGTGTGTCCGGCCCATCTTGCTCAGTCCCAATCGGCCAGATGCCAGCAGCAAGCTAACCTACCAGTCAGAGTGTCTGCCCCCTGGTGGTCAGTGCACGTCATAGTGAGTGGTTGAGCGGCCTTAGCTTATCATTAACATATTACACTTTGATTTGTTGAACGGCCGACCAGATGACTGGACACTTAGCATATTAGGCTTTTATTAATAGGATGATATTTTTTAGTGCCAGCTTTGGGGTGACCCAACCAATAGCCTCTTTATATAGGATGGAAACAGCTTCTTTAAACATTTAATAGAGAAGTAGAGTTGAAAGAAAACTCCATAAATATACATTTGAAAGCTTTTAAAATAATGACTGATATATTGAGACAAACAGCATTTCTCATTGAGAATGGAAAAACAATTTGATTTATTTTACAAAACTTCATTTTTAAAAGCCAGATGTGGACTTCAGCATGAGATTTCTTTTTCACTTTCTCTGAGTGATGGAGCAGCTGTAATGCTATCACTTTTCTCTGAACAACAAATTCAAAGAAGTCAGGGAAACTACAGGATAATCAGTATTGATAGAAGATGATTGGTCATGCAATCAGCAAAGGCATTCATTCTGTCTCTATCTTTGGAAACTATCATTGACCAATTTTGATAACCTAGTTTGTAGATTACAGTAACTGCTCTTTCTTGAGAATTATTTTTGAACTCTATCAGTTCACAAAATAGGAATACCTATTTAGAAAAGCAAAGCTCCCGTGGCTCTGGAAACAGGATTTGACATCTGTCAAGTTGGTATTATGAACCCTGGTTGAGTTATGAAGTCATCCATTACTTTATCTACCCTTGTTCAAAAAGCAGTGTACGTATTTTTCCAGATCACTTGAAAACAGAGAGCCTACAATGCCATTCAGCACTGACATTCATTATCATAAATTGATTGTATTTTAGCATAGCTTTAGAAATATAAAGATGTTTTTGTGCCATTTTTCCTTTACAGCATAGCTCAAAATCCATCTTCTCAACCATGCATTAAATGTCAGTGTCAATAGCCTTAGATTCAGAATGTAAAGCAGGAAAACACAACACCTGTAAGTAGGACTGAAGAATCAGTGTAAAGTAACCACAAATAGTGGTCTGTTAAGTAACAGGTTACTAAGTGAAAAGTTTGTCATATATAGAGGTCAATTTCATTAACAAAATTGCTTCAGCAAAAATGTACATTCCTCTAGAAAATTCTGGACATAGGGTTGCTTTCATATTTTTAGATAAACTTTCCAGGTGATTCTTATGCCCATCAAAATTTGGATACCATCGTTCTAGAATGTAATAGTTCAGACTTCATGTTCTTAGGCTTTAGCAGTTACCCTAGAACACAGATCTATGTGGATGAAACTAACATATCAATTAAAGTTTTTGCTTGTTTTATTTTTGAACATAGGAACTGGTCCTAAAGTGTGGAATGGCTTATCAGAATGCTGTTTTCAAGCTGTTTTGAGAAAACCTAAGATTGGCTGTGAAGACATGAGGGCCAGGAAGTCTTATTGGTCTAGACCTGTTCTCTTGAGTCCCTGGCCCTTAGTAGGCACAGAATAAATATTTGTTGATTTAATATAAAGGAAATTGGGGAAAGCAGTAAATGTTGATAGAAAAATTTCTTTTGTAGACAAAATTATAATGTGCCTTGGCCGGTGTAGCTCAGTTGGTTAAGCGTCATCCCATGCAATGAAAGGTAGCCTGTTTGATTCCCAGTCAGGGTATATGCCCGTGTTGTGGGCTCAATCCCTGGAAAGGGAGCATGCAGAAGGCAGCTGATCGATATTTTCTTTCATCTCTCTCTCTCTCTCTCTCTCTTTCTGTCTCTCTCTCTCTCTCTCTCTCTCTCTCTCCCCCCTGTTCTTCCTCTCTAAAAAATAAAATAATTAAAAATTGGAATGTGAAAAATGTAAACTAAAAATTGTTTTTTCAGTACTATAGGAACAACCAGGGAAGGAAAACTTTCTATTTAATAATCTTCCATAATCTTATTTAACACCATTATTTAATAAACAGTGTTTTAGCAGAATTTTAAAATTTCTTTCTTACAAATAATAGATAAGAGAAAATTATCAACAAAGATGGAAATAAAGTATGGCTTCTTTTGAAATCGAGAAAAGGAAACAATGCATCAAACTTTTCACATAATTTTTGTTTTTTACCTTACAGCATGCTCATTTTACGTTTGTGCGTGCGCGCACGTGTGGCTATAATCTCATATGGATATATATATCTCACTTTTCCTAAACAGTATTAATAAAAAAAAATTTAAATGCATTCAACAGTTACAGTAAAAATTAATGCTGTTGCTGGGAACACCTTGCTTCTGTATTCAATGATAATATTTGAGCTCTAAAGTGTGTATCTTGCTGGGTCTATTTTTATGTTCCATAAACTTTCAGCTGTTCTATTAGTGTGATTTGTGGTGGTCTGCCAAGGAACAGTGGATAATAGGAAGTGGTATGTCAGATTTTTGTAACTAGAGTGGAAGGGGATGGGATGTGTATTCATGGCCTTTCTCTTTGAATCATGTTGCCTTTGGAAGGACTTCTCAGGTGCTCCATCTGTCTCTTGTGCAGGACAGCAGGCTCCACATGGCCTTCTTTCCTTGATCATTACCTCAACAAGACTCCATAGCAAATGAGAATGCTTTTTTTAACTTAAATCAGAAATTCAGTTGCATATTGTTAATCAGTAGTTGAGTCTATAGAGTTATAATAGGTGTTTATTTCTTTGGGGGGTATTGTTTTATCTCAGCAAGTTCAGTGAATTATCAGATTTTTTTTTTTTGCCAACTTAATATATTCCTGTCACAGTAGCATACACACACAAAACTTTTAAGTGTGTTTTTAAAAAATATCAGATTAGGCAATTAAGATGTGTTGATATTGGGATTAGGAATAGACTAGCCTGTGTCTAGCCTAGCCACTTAATCATATGGCTCCCTTTTAAAGAGTAATTTTAATAGTTTATTGCAGAGATTGGTAAACTGTGGCCCTCAGTCCTACCGTTGGCTGCCTGTTTTCGTAAATGAAATTTTATTGGAACATAGCCCCTCTCATTTGTTTGTGTACATGTCTATGGTTTGCACTACTGCAGCAGAATTGAGTAGTTGTGACAGAGACCATCTGGCCCACAAAGCCTGAAATATACTCTCTGGCCTTTCACAGGAAAAGTTTGCTGACCCCTGGTCTATTAATAACATAATTTAGGTTAGTGTCCTTGGCTCCTGATTCAAAAAAAGCACACAACATTTTAGTGAGCTTTTGTTGTTTTGGGGTACTTAACACATAGCAAAAATGTCATCTACTTTTTTCAAGGAATAATTGCAAAATATTCACCTTGAAATCTATAATAATTTTGTATCAAGTAGAGGGCATATGTGAAATTTATACAAAATATTATTTCTTTTCTTGTAACATTTGGAAGATTTCCTCTTTTGTGATGGCTAAGATTAGGAATTAGATTGAATTAAGATGTAGCATGTTTTACTATATTAATTATGTTTCTTTAGTTGTCTCTGAGACAGAAGTTTTACTAAAAGAACTGGAGCAAATGCTACAGCAAGCTCTAGAACCCACAGCAACACCGGATGATCCCGAAGAGGAACGTGGGGAGGAAATAAATACAGGAGAAGAGGTAATATTAATAGTTATAAGTAACAACTTCAAATTTTTTACATGGCAGAGATTGTTCCTGGGTGGACATTTTAAGTATATGGAAAACCTTTCTCACTTCTCAAATTTGAGCCCTTGATTATCATGAGCTGAATGGTAAACTAGTAGCCTGTTGAGAAATCAGAATAGACCTATCAGTCTTTGAAAAAATACCTGAGTTTCAGCAGAGGTGCTCTTTTTGTTTCAGATCTTTGAGGTTGAAATAGAAGAGAGATGGAAGGGGCTTGATGTAGTGAATGGAATGCTACTAAAGAGGCCTCCTCCGCACTACCCGTCTCCACAGTCAGGAGGGGCGCTGGGGTTAGAGCAGCTGGGGAAATCTGCCCTCTCTATTTCATGCAGAGGGATAGCTTCTATAGGGACAGGCTCCATTATTAAAATATGAGGGTAGAATCTTTTATTGAAATACGTTTCACCATTCATATCTAGACTTGTCCTTTTTTTCCTTTTGGCCAACATGTTGGGCTGAGAAAGGCCATGTGTCCTTAACTTTATTTAATACTTATATATGACAACAGAAATTTAAATTGGTTGATAAACTGCTCAGCACATGAGCTCCATGTATCTTTTCCTGGTTTGTCTTACTTAACTCCCAGGTCATTAATACAGAGCAGCTTTGTGGTAGGAGTGAAAAAAATAAGTCATAAGGCAGCCCCTTCCACAGGCAGCATAGCTGTTCCCTGAGTGGTTAGGAAGGAGAATGGCAGCGAGGAGTCAGGTATCCTTATGGCGTTATTCATTCTCTCATTCAATCATTTAGATAGGTAGTGGGCCTGGAGTCCAGAGCACAGTGGTTAGGAGCACTGACTCTAGAATATAATGCCTGCGTCCCGGCCCTGGTCTTGCCATTGACGACTTGTGTAATTTGGCAAAGTTGCTCATCACTTGCCTCAGAGGATTGTTTGGAGGGTTAAATAAGACAAACTGGGAAAAGTGCTCCACGTAGTGACATCTAAGGTTAGTTGTTACTACAGGTGAGAAATGGCAATGGCGGTCACTAGAGAGAATGAGTGAAAAGATATCTTTACTTTATCTCTTTCCCCACATTCTCACTTTAACTATTCATCCCCCCAAAATGAAAATATTGTATACACACTTTGGAAGACTGCCCAATTGCATGATTTTATTCATAACTTCAACAACAATAAAGAAGATTCTTAAACACCTCCTTTATTGATTTAGAAATCAAGAGAATGTACAGAATTTACAATTAAGGAGATCAGTGTGTTAAAAATATGTAAAATTAATGTTAAAAACTCTTACTGAGTTGAAAAACATGGTGGTTTTCTTAATCAGTTGAAAATGCTATTTTTCCATTTAGAGTTCCCTTTTTCAAAAAACTTGTTTTCTGTATCTCACCTTTTATAGAACAAGATCTATAGATTGGTGATGTATCTTATATTTAACTAGAGGCCCGATGCACGAAAATTTGTGCAAGAGTAGGCCTTCCTTCCCCCGGCTGCCGGCACCGGCTTCCCTCCAGCACCCAGGACCCAGGCTGGCTTCCCTCTGACCCGGCTTTGTCAGGAAGGACGTCTGGTCTAATTAGCATGTTATCCTTTTATTATAGATTACTGTACATTTTTCTTTTCTAGCAAATGTGTGTTTTGTTTAAGCACCATATGGTTCTGTACAATGTGTTTTCAGTCTTTGCAGTTTGTCTTTTCAAAAAACAGCCAGGTTGATTTTTATAGAGATGTCCTGGAGCTTTTACAGTCACAGAATTGGCTTCTGTTTTGCCATTATAACTAGTAACTTGATAAAACAGAAAATTACTTCTGATTTTTATTTCTTCAGGTAAAATACATAGTTTTAATACATCACCAGGCAAGAGCTTGCTTTTTGTTTTAGATTCTTGTAATATTATATGCTTTCAAAAGGCATTTAGGAATTGTAAAGATTAACCATTTTAACTCGCTGGCAGGCAGGGGAAGGCCTCCTGCCGACTGGTTTATAAGCTACTCTCCACACTGAGCTTTGTACGTCTGGCATTCACACCAGGCTCAGGATATTTAGGGCCTTGTTCACTTTTAAGCAAGGAGAATAGCAATGAAACCAATGATCAAAGCTGGAGTGATTTCCACTTTAAACGCAAAGAAGTGATCACCTCAGGGGTTTCTTTTCTTCCTCTCTCCCTCCCTCCCTCCCTCCCTCCCTTCCTTCCTTTCCCACATAAAATGGGAGCTGCATTTTGTTTTTTGGAAAAAGTGGCCTCTTATAAGCTAATCCACCAAAAGAACCACCTGATAATTTTAAAGTTCTGAGCATGTTCATACTCTGAGCAAATATTGTCTGAGCTATTTTCAAAGTTGTAAATTTGATGATGTTTTCATCATTCACTTCACATGAGTTTTCAAGTTGATTTCTCACAAGCATCTATACTAATGGATGAGAGTAGCAACATGAAAACTGCATACATATGGAAAATCAGAATTTATTTCTATTTGTCATTGAAATACTTAGATTATTTTCCTCAGTGGAGTCACCTTCCTGATTATTTTCTTTAGCTAATATTAACACAGGTCGACATGTCCTGACTTGGCAAGCAATGGGAGGGGATTCATTTCAGATTTTTATAAAATCCATCTGAGTAATTTATAAATTAGATAATCCATTTACAAAGAAAACCATTTACTTAATAATTATTTATATTATAGTATATTTTTGATATATGAAAATACTTATTTACATTTTTTCCTTGAATTTCCTGGGAAGTTAACTCGAATGAACCTTGAAGTTATAAATCTCCCATGTATGGGTATGTTTGCATTGTTTTTACCAGTGTCCTGTCTAAACAAGCTTAAGAAAACTATCACTGTTTGTGAGGAATGCAGATGCTTGTGAGAAGATGACCACAGAAAATGTGACTAAAATAGCTTTAAGTTGTATTCCCTATAATAATAGTTTTAAAAGTAAACAAATATAGAAAACTCACAGAATTAAAATGATCCAATTTTTTCAAAATATAAAATTAAAACTAAAAGTGTAGTGTTGGGAAACAGACAAGACCTAAGTTTTATAGTAACATTTACTATACATTATACTATACATAGGGATCATTTTTTGACCACCACCATAACAGAAAACTTTGTGTAACTGCTGTGGTTCAAGACTTACCAATTACTTTATGTTTTGTTCAAATAACTGAACCTAGTCTTCAGATACAGTTTAGTAGTACTGATGAATTGTGTGGTTATTTTTACAGTTGCCTCAGTGGGGCCCTGACACTTCTGCAAGCAGTCCATTTGAAAACCACTGTGAAGATGACTATGTTATAATTGACGGGATAAAATTAAAAGCTGGGGAATGTATTGAAAATATAACTAACAAGTTTAATGAAATCGATGCTTTGATATCTGAATTATAGGGCATTATAAATATTTTCAAAAGGTAATTATAAAAACAAAGTCAAAAACTTAAAATGTTTAGTGAAATAGGTATGTATTATACCAAAGTTGATATTTGTAATAACGTCCTACTTTATATTTTGAGGGTACACATTGTTTTGAGGTCCAATCAAATGATATTTAAGTTAGTGTTACAATTTAAGAATTTAAGAAACCCTAATGTTTGTAGTTTGTTTTTCTTGTTTGCCCTAAGTTTAAAATGGGTTGTGAAACTTACTGCACAAATACATGCTTTTCAATGGTTATTTAAGCCCTTTATTCAAATATGGATGTTAAGGTAGCTGACAAATTTATTATGTTTCTTACAGATAATTCAAATCTAATATGTTGAGAGAATGTGTATTTGTAGTAGAATTAAGATATTACAAAATAAAAGAAAATGTAAAAATGGCTATATAATAGAGTTGGAGCTTTTCTTAAAAAGCAAAAATGTTAAATTGCCTTATTATATTGGAAATAATTATTTCAACCACAGTGCTCAAATTTGGCTAATACTCTGTTGGGGATCTTTGGAAGATCAGAATTCAGGACCCTTTTCCATTGAATCAGTAAATCTGGAAATGGGGATGGTCAAATGTAGTTAAAAATCTAGACAGATGAGTTAAACATATTCACTATAAAACAAATCTAAACCATATAGAAAAGTGCAAAGCACATCCTGCAATACCACTCTCAACGTCTCCCCTGAAACCCATCCTCAGGGATTGCCTTAGTGGGCGTTGGTCTAGACCGAGTTTTGTACGCATCACAGTGTGTGTCTGGCCACATCCACCTCTAGTTCCAGCCTCAGCTCCCCTTCTCTGTGCCTGCCTATCTTCCTGAGGATAAGGGTAGGGAAAAGGACATTCCAAAGAAAAGCAAGAGAGCATCTGGGACCCGCTATTAGTTGAATTAGCTGGAGTGACATGTGATAGCAAGAAAGTAAGCTATAACAGATGAGGGCTGTGTAGACAGGTGGAGGAGCTTATAACTGTAGGGACCAAGGGAAGAGTTTAAACAGTGGAATCCCTTTTCTGCTTCAAAAAGATCTCATGAGCGGCAGGGTGGAGAACAGAGTGAGAGAGAGTAACCTTGGAGTCAGCAGACCAGTTAGAAGACTACTTTGGGTATTCAGTTGTGAGATTCTGAGAACCTACTGCACAAATACATGCTTTACAATGGTTATTTAAACATTTTATTCAAATGTGGATGTTATTCAAATGTGAAGTATGGTGGTGCTATGATGGAGAGAATTGGATAGATTCAGGCTAAATTAATATCAATGAATTATTAGGATTTAGGGACTGAATATAAGGATGAGACAGGGGGAGTCAAGGATGATTCCAGGTTTTTACTATTCACAATACATGCAGATTAGAAATGTTGGACAAATACCAAGTTTGGGCCAAACTGTGTGACTTCAGCAGAGATTCTATGCTACTTGTGCTTTGACAAATCCTGCATCCAGATAGCACTCTGAGAACGGAGTGACTAGAATAATCTCTCAACATGTCATATTTAAATTCTATGTGGTATAAAACAGTGAAGATTAAGGCTTCCTTTCTTTCTTCCAGCTGAATTTACTCCATAGCATTTTAGAAAAACGTTTCCTTCTTTTCTTGGCAGTATGATTTTATATTCACAGCCTTTAAGATGTCTCAAAGTAATTAGTCCCATTTTTTGTTACTGCTTAGAATCAACTATAAAAATGACTACAATTGTATTTGAAGGACTTTATCAGCAATTCAAGTGTTTGATACAAACCCCCCATCCAGAAGATCAATTAGGTCACTTGCAACTAATTCCTGCTGGTGGAACAGTCAATGGTCATCAGAGTCCGATTTCACAGATCAGATACTGAAATATTCAGATTGAATTTATTTTTGCCATGTTCTGAGTGTTAGAAGTCTGGAATTTCCACTGAAGACGTTGTGTACTTGAGTAGCTCAAAATAGTTCTAAGAACAATTATTTGGGTTGGTTCTGTCTTCAGTGAAAACCGCAGACTCCTTCTAAGAAGAGGCTGGAGGAACCTCTGTCCATGTGAGAATAAAGGCTTTCAAATTTCCAGATAGAATGTCCCCAGGAAAAGGGATGAAGGAAGAGTCAGGGCTGAGAATCCTGCCTGGCTGGCACACGCTCCCTGCTGGTAAATGTCCAGTGTTCCAAAGCAGGCTGTATACTGAGATGGCATAGCAGTGGGGCTCTGGAAACAGAATGCCTGCCTTCAGATCCTGGTGCTGCCATCTACTGGCTGGGAGACTTGAGGCAAGTTACTCAACTTCTCTGAGCTGAGGTTTTTGTTTTTTCATCCAGAAAGCAGAGAACATGTGGAAAACTATGCAAGTTATGACCATGATTATTGTTGGCTCGGAGCATTTCTTTTCTGACCACCCCTGCCATGCCTCTTCTATGCCCATTGAACTGACATGCTCCTTTGGACAGAACCTGAAGTAACACACCTGCTTTTGGGGGACTGAGACCAAGGACTGTGTGTGATTGTAAGATAATTGATAATTATCAATTATCAAATACAATTGATAGCTAGAACCTCTTGCTAGGCCCAAGGAGAACATCATAAGGAAATTGCATCTGCCCACCAAGGGAGGTTAAATTCTAAGTACACTTATTATATCAAGTTTGATATGTGAGGTATAAGGCAATATGTCAGGGCCTTGTGCCCAGGCATTTGGGTGTGAGGAGCGGCTGACTGATGTTCTTTGGAATGAGTTGGGTCAAGCCTGTCTGTCTACATTCTCCATGAACTTAGGGAAGGTCTGGGTCCATTAGAAGCTGTGTCCTGAGATCTATAGATCCTGGAGAGTTTAGCATCAGATCCAGCTCTGTTGCCCTATATTCCAGGAAGTCTTGGTCCATTTGCCCATGCTGGAAGTTGAATTTATGCTGGGATTTTCATTGGTAGGAGGCTTAGCTCTATCTTTATTGGAGGCTGCCTGTGCACTTTTGATAGGTTAGTCTCTTGTTGCCACCAGTGAGGTGAAGAAGGAAATGCACTATGTACTTGCAAAAGTCTGTAGCATACCACAATTAAAGACTTCTAAGTACTTCTTTAGGGGTGAACCCACTCTTGATGCCTTCAACCCCATGAAAGTGATACTTTGGTCAAGTTGCTTTAGCCTCTCCGTGTCTCACTTTCCTTATCTGAAAAATTAGGATGATGGTGATGATCATGGTAATAATCGTCTTAATAATACTAATGTCCTACAGTTGTTGAGCAGAATAAAATGAGTTCCGACATGCAAAGCACCTAGCAAAATGCCCAGCACATTATGTAACTGTCATTACTATTTTTACAGTCTAGTAAGAGAGAGACCTCTGAAGCAATGCCAGAATTGGGAGGGAGAACAGCGGGCTTGCTGAAAAGGGTGAAAGCCACAGGCTGAATAAAGCACGAAGGCGAGAAAAGCAGGAACACAAACACCCAGCCCCTAATCCCAGTACCAGAATGCAGGGGGTGGAGAGGGCAGGGGATGGGGATTAAGGCTGCGCCAAGCAGGTTGGGCTCTGCTCAAAGAAATCCTCCTATATCATCCTAAAGGGGCAGCACCTCATTCAATAGGGAATCCAAGTCATGCAGTCATGAGAACAGTGATCACCAGAATCTGCTGGTTTAAACACCCAAGGGTGCTGGGTGCTGCGATTGGCTTGGAATCAAGACTATTCTGCAATGTGCATGATTGGAGAAGGAGGGTGGGGGCAGCAGGCAGACATTACTATGCCAACCTGTGCCCCTGTGTCTGAGAAAACCGTGCCCTGATGTTAGCTCAGATTGTCAGCTTCCACAGCGAGCGCCTTAGGGTTGCCAGCAGGCAGCCAGCGACTGGAAGGTTAGGTGTCTCCGCGAAGTCTTATTAAACTCTTGGCTGCCTGGAAATAATGCACCATAGCCACAGAGTTTTAAATGGCAAAGGATCTCTGGCTGTCAGAGAGGTTATAGGTAGATACTTTCATTTGTCCTCCATGAAAGCTTAATATCATTTTCTTCTGTTCGAGTCAACTCACAGACCTCATTACTTCAAGTTCGCCGGGCAGCCAGAGCAGCCTTTTTGATTTTACTGTGCTCTCAGAATCTTGTTGGGGAAGAGCTAATGCATTTTTAACCAGCTCCAGCAATTTAAAGCTCTTTGGTGCTATAGCATATTAATTCAGTTATTGGTAACTCTCTTAGGTACCTGTGTCAGGAGGGATTTCCGCTCCTGCAGTGTGAGTTCCAGGAAGTAGGGGCCACATGTCCTTCCCTCTGTGCCCCACCCAGACCATAGCATAGTGCCTTGCATGGTTAGAGCATTTGTATTGATTTTAATTTTTATGCCAACCTACCCTATTAGAAATGTTTTCCAAAAAGTTCTATATGCAAACACTGCTTGCTTGAACATAAGGTGGTGGTTGTAGTAAATATATACTTTTGAAAGTACATACGGTATGTAATATCAATCACATTGCTTTTCTCTCTTAACTATATATTGTAAACACATTTTATGCCATGAAATATTGTTCTACAACCTGATTTTTAAGAAATTATTAGTATTTTATTATATTTACTTTATACAATGAAATAGTCTCTTGATTGTTTTCATAATTATAAACCACTTCGCCATGAACATCTTTCTCCTTCCATCTTTGTGTACATTCCTAGAAATTAATAAATAAGAGCCTTACACAGTGGTAAGGCTTTCTATGCCTATCATTTATTATCTTCCACTAGAGCTGCATGAGAGTATCTATTTCTCTATTGTGGTTTGGCTTCTACTTGAATTTCATGTTACTTATTACAGTGCATTGGGTTAATCTCTGTCTTAAAGAACATTGACTAAATGACTATAAGATGGTAGTTTTTTTCTTAATTCCTTAGAGGGGATGAAAATTAGCATTAACATAGGCCATAGACTTGGCCCCAAAAGTGACTGAGATAAGAATAATATATCAGGTAATGGCAGGGAGAAGAGAAATGTTAAAAACAAAACAAAACAGTGTTTACTTGATTTAGAATGAATGTCCTTTTGATCAGTCTTTGTTGTGACGAATACTAGTGGAAAGTCAATGGGCTGGAAAATGTTTTGGTGGACAGATACATTTAAAAAATCTAGGAAGCTACATTGCAATTTGGACAGGGAAATAGAGGTACTTTAGAGAGTAAGATCAGTTTCTACTGATTGATGTTAGTAAGGTGATCACATGGCTTTCTTTCATGTATTCATGATCGGTGAAATTTTGGATGTTAAAATACTGTGATCACGTGGCTTTCTTTCATGTATTATATTCATGATCGGTGAAATTTTGGATGTTAAAATACTTAGCTGGTTATTTCCCAAATCCACCTTTCTTTTAGTAAATTGAAGTTGCTTATAAGGAAACCATAAAGACTATTTTATTTTCCATCCACGCATGTGATTATTTTGTATATTGTAATTTCTGTTGTGAGTGCCCAGAGGAAAACTGGCTTTGATGATGGTTCTTGTTCCTACCCCGCCTCCCCTTGCACAAAGTATTTACATTTATTTAAAACTATTATTGCTCTAAAATTTTGACCTTATACGCAATAAGTACCTCCTTCCCAGAGTCTGGGCTTTATTCGTAATCCCAGGACCTAGCACAGCAAGCAAGGGCCTATAAATATTGTTTATAAATATTGATTTAATAAATAAATATTTGCTGAACAAATGAATGAATGGAATTTATGTTATAAAAATATCTGGACCAAACATCCTTGCCCAAATAAGGATTATATTTGCCATCTAACTTAGCCATTCTAATTATATGAGTCCAAGTTCTCAAACTGATTGAACCTTGAATGTTTTTAAAATTTAGTATTTAATTATACACAGGCATGTATGCTTTGTTACTTTTTCATGTGTGTTGTAGCCAGTCTCCAAGATGATTCTCATCGTCTGGTATTCACACCCTTGTGTGGTCTCTTTCAACATCAAGTAGGGCTCATCTGTGTAACCATTAAGGTATTGTAAACATGACAGAGTGTGATGTCCAAAGCTAGGTCATAACAGACTATGCAGCATCCACGTTGCTCTCTTTTGGATCACTCAACTGGAAGAATTCAGCTGCACCTCATGAGGATGCTCAAACAGCCCTACAGAGAGGTCTATGTGGTGAGAACCTAAAGCCTGCTGCCAACAGCCAGCACTAACTTGACAGCCATGTGAGGGAGTTCCTCTGGAAGTGATCCTCCAGCACCAGTCAAGCCTTCAGATGACCACAACCCAGGTCAGTATCTTGACTACAACTTCCTAAGACACCCTGAGCCTATACCACTCAGATAAGCCACTCCTAGATTCCTGACGCATAGAAACCACATGTGATAATAAATGTTCATTGTTTTAAGCTACTAATGTTTGGGGTAATTTGTTACACAGCATTAGATAGCTAATAGAATATGTGACAGATTTGTCTCACCAAATCTATACTAATAAAAGAGAAACATGCAAATTGGTGTCACTCTGCTACCCTTCCCATTGGCTAATCAGAGCGATATGCAAATTAACTGCCAGCCAAGATGGCGGCCTGCAGCCAGGTAGCTTGAAGCGAACATGAGGCTTGCTTGCTTCAGTGATGGAGGACTCCAACGTTCCCTGCCTGCCGCTGCCGGCCTCTGAGCTTGCAGTTTGAAACATTGTTACAAATATAGAAGCTAAACAAAACCCCAGAAACCTGCTTTCAGCCGGCCAGGATCTCAGAGCTGGAGTTGAAACAGTGTTTC
>NW_005369989.1:1176448-1203470 GCF_000412655.1 Myotis brandtii
TGCGAGAGGGCACAGGCCGGGCTGAGGGACCCCCCTCCCCCCCGAGTGCACAAATTTTTGTGCACCGGGCCTCTAGTCTATATATAAAAGACTAATATGCAAAGTGTCCCCTTGGGAGTTTGACCAGGAGACCGGGAGTTCAATCGCTCACTATGATGTGAACTGACCTCCAGGAAGTGGCATGGAACGAAGGAAGGCCCTGGCCAACAGCTGGCAGCCGGGGAAGGGAGGCCCCGGCCAGCAGCTGGAAGGCTCCAATCAGCCCTGATCACCGGGCAGGCCTAGGAACCCTACCCATGCACGAATTTCATGCACTGGGCCTCTAGTAGATCATGAGCATCCTGAGGAAAAGAACCATACCTTTCATAGTGACTTACATGGCATTAAGATAATATTAGTCAAAATAGATGTTGTTAATGCTTCACAATTGCCTTCTACTCAAGTTAACAAATATTTCTTTAATACCCACCAGGCACTCTTCTAGGTCTAGGAGATAAAGAAAGCAGTAAACAAAAGGGAGCAAAGTTAATAACACTTGGTAAGATGCATAGTAATTTTAATACAGATATGAACCAGGTCAATGATGACAGGCTAAGAAGAAAAGTAAAACAAAGAGGGGAGATGCTATTTTATGTATTTGATGCAGGGTGTCAGGAAGACTTTCTCTGATGAGACATTTGAGAAGAGATCTGTGCAGGTATCTGGGAAAGAGCATCCCAGCCAGAGGGAACTGCAAGTCCAAAGGCCACGAGACTGGGAAAGTGTGGCACATTCAATAAAGTCAGTATGGCTCAAACCATGTTCACTATTTGTCACAGATTTCACTAGTGGGTTCACAACTCTACATTTAAGTCTCACTTGATGACTTGGACCCCTCTTTCCCTTGTTTACTAAATGTGAAAGGTCACTAGATATTGGTATACTTTAAACAGGCCTGTTAATGTAAGTGATTCATCATATAAACATATAAACATGACTAATGAGTCAAAATAGGCTGATATTTGTAGCCGGAATGAAGAATTGGAAAATTCACTGATTGCAATCTTCCTTTCATTACGTTTGCCACTTGAAGCTCTCTGACTTCATTGAAGCCATTAGTGCCCACCAATAAATTATACAGTATTTGGACTAACACAGATATGTTTGAATGTTTCTGGCATGGCAGGAAATAATCAGGCTCAATCAATATATGTTTATCAAGACATAAGGTCTCAAATCGATGAGTAATTAACTCTCCCAACAGAAGAACAAATAAAATTCTGTTTCCTAACTGTTCTGTCATTCCGTGCTGTGGAATTACCTCTTCTCTCTCTTGCTGAAAGAAACACATGTCACAATGAATTGAATGATCACTGAAAAATGAGTTCTGCCTTGATTATAGCATGCCTCTTATCATAAGTAAGTGAATTGTGTTTGCATTTCATAGACTTCCAAATTTTTTAATCTTGCATTTCACCTCAGATAAACCAGTTTATGCTTACTTTCACATGTAAAAGCCCTTCTGAGGGGCACAACACAGAACGTAAGCTCACATTTAACATTGTAAGCTATCGTGGCACAAGGGCTCCTGCATGGCTCTCCATGGCAGCAGTTGGTGTTCTCTCTATAAAGCTGAGTGATTTGCTTGCTTGCTTGCTCCCTTTTATGAACATAATCTTGGCAAATTAATGAATTGTTTTCTTTGTGCTTTAATTCTGAAGAGTAGATTTCATAAAGAGGGAGACATGGGGGGCGTGGGGAGTAGGATAGCTAGAATGAATCAGCGAAAACCAGAGAGAGACACAGACATTGAGACGCAAAGAGAGAAAAAGTCTATAGTGTGTGTGTGTGTGTGTGTGTGTGTGTGTGTGTGTGTCTAGGTGAAGAGATTGGAGAGATCACCACTGAGGTACAACCAGAAAGGAAAAAGAACAACTATTTAAATACTAGGATTTGTTTATAGGAGGGAAGAAGAATACATTATTTAAAAAAAGATTAGTCCTAAGAAACTAATTATTGTATGTATTTTTCTTAAATAAAAATAAGGTATTTTTAAGGTGAGGCAAAATATTTGAAATAACTAAAAAGAAATATACTTAATAAATAATTTACCTGGAAACCTACTACTGTACCTTTCTATTAAAGCATGTTGATCTCTATATATAAAACCCTAATATGCAAATAGACCGAACGACGGAACAACTGAACAACCGGTCGCTATGACGTGCACTGACCACCAGGGAGGACATGGTGGGCATTGACAGCAGGAGCAGAACATGGAACATGGTGGGCATCGGCTGCAGCTAGATGGTGGAGCAGGTGAGTGGGGGTGCCAGACTGAGGCGGGGCACCGGTCACTGTCATCAGGACGAGCCTCTGGTGGTTACTGAAAATTCTTTGCTCGCGTGCCACAGTCGTGCCAGGCACTCACACCTGCTGCCGGTGCCTGGTGCCAGCCCCAATCACTCAGGGCTGTCAGCAGGTGTGAGCGGCAGCTGCCGGCCCCAATTGCCCCTGAGGGCTTCTCCACCTCCCCCTGCTCCTGAGGGGCGATTGGGGAAGCAGCTGCTGCTCACCCCTGCTGATGGCGCCAAACCCACTTGCACCCATTGCTGGCGCTGGCCTCAATCGCTCTGCGCCTTCAGTGGGTGTGAGTGGGGCCAGCGCTGGTAGCGCATGGGAGCGGTGGCAGTGGGAGTGGGGCTGCCAGCAGACACAGGACCAGGGGCCGTGGTGGGAGGGGCCAGGTGGGGGTGCAGAGGATGGGCCGAGACCTGCCCCTGTGCCCACTGCAACCTCGTGGCCCACAGTTCCTTTCAAGGTTTACAAATTCATGCACTGGGCCCCTAGTTTAAAATATATGAGGACCAGCCATGTATAGTATCATTTATAACTTATTTTTCAGCTCTAAATGCCTTTGCTAGATATAGTATAGGTTAGGAAAACAATTCTTTAAATATGAACAGAACTTTTATTTATCAGCCTAGTCATGCATAGGCAAACATATTTTTTTAAAAAATCTTACTTGGGTGCATATTTAATTAATATGAAGTATTTAAAACATACAGACTCCTGGATATCATAAGAATTTACCAAAAAAAAAATTTAAACCTTGATGGAAAACAAGCAAATGAATTTGCAAATGTAGACAATTTTCAAATCGTTTTTCCAGAACTGTAATCTTGGTATCCTTATAAATTTGGCATACATGTAAACACATGCTGAAGTCCATTCATGTTAAATCGCACAATCCTTAAAGATATTTTATTTAAGGACATTAAAACAACTTTTTCCAAATTGACAGAACTTCAACATTTTAGTTCTCTAAGTAGCAAGAACTTAAAATATTCATTCCCCAGAAAAATGATTATCTATTAACATTAATTTCAAGAGAATTCAGGGGATAATTTTATTGAAGAGAAAATCTCAACAATCCTTCAGATGTTTAAACAAAACAAAATAAAACAGTAAATCCTCATAAATGTTTCCTCCCAAGGACTTTCAGAAATTCTGTTTTTCAAGGGAAAGTTAATCTTTGTGTGGCTGATTCACTTATGTATCTCAGAGCCATTTCAAATACCAACACATTTTATGTACCTTTTTATAAGCTTTTTCAAAGGTATTTTGATTTGAACTAGGGAATCATATTTTGTTGGCACTAAATGGATCTTGGATGCAGGAGAAAAAGTTAGTTTGGAGCTCACAGAGTTCAAGTGACCCTAAATAAAGTCAAAGCCATTCTTCCCACTCAAATGAGATTAAAATAAAGGGTAGAAATGGTCACTGGGTGACAGCATTTCTGAGCCAAATATATTGAAAAGAAGTAAAAATTTTTCCTAAAATCATTAAATATCTAAGGCCTCAAACAAATTATACACAAAATGGAGTAAGTTGGAATTGTTTGAATTTGCTTGGTGCAAATTTCCAGCATGATGAGGCTGGAAATTATTACACTATGTGATAATTTTAATAATTTTTTTATTTGGAGACAAATATGTTTTAAAAAACCCCACATATATAAAGAACTTATACAACTCAATACCAGGAAAACAATCCAATTGAAAAATAGGCAAAGGACCTGAAAAGACACTTCTCCAAAGGGGACATACAAATGGCCAGTAGGCATATGAAAAAATGCTCAAAGTCATTAGTCATCAGAGAGATGCAAATTAAAACCACAATGAGATATCACCTCACACCATTCAGAATGGCTGCCCTTAATAAATCAACAAGTGCTGGCGAGGATGTGGAGAAAAGGGAGCGCTAGTATACTGCTGGTGGAAATGCAGACTGGTGTAGTCACTGTGGAAAACTGTGGAGTTTCTTCAAAAAATTAAAAGTGGCACTGCCATTTGACCCAGTGATCCCACTTCCAGTAATATATCCTAAGAATCCCAAAACACAAATTCAAAAGTATGTATGTATACTTATGTTCATCGCAGTGTTATTTACAATAGCCAAGATTGAACAGCCCAAATACCTATCAGTAGGTGAGTGGATAAAACAGCTGTGGTACATTTACACAATGGAATACTACACAGCCATAAAAAAGAAGGAACTCTTACCTTTTGCAGCAGCATGATGGGCCTGAAAATTATTACTATGTGAAATAAATCAGTCAGAGAAAGATAAATACCTTATGATCTCACTTATATGTAAAATCTAATGAACAAAATAAACTGATGAACAAAATAGAAACAGAAGCATGGATACATGGAAGAGACTGACAACTGTCAGAGGTGGAGACTGGGTGAAAGAAGGTGAAGGGATTAGCCAAAGAACATGTTTGCATAACCCATAGATACAGTGTGGTTGGCCACAGGGAAGGGGGTGTGAGGGCAGGGTGGAGGTGGACAAAATGGCGAGTAGGGTGGAGACATTTGTAATAGTGTAAACTCAGTGGCTTAAAACACCACTTATTCCTGTAATGCACACATTTATGGGTTGTTTGACCTCTACTAGGCTCACTCCTGCATCTTAGGGTTGGCTGGGGGCTCTGATCGTGGCTGGGACAACTCTACTCCTTGTTTCTTATCCACTCATGGGACAGACGACTAGCTCATGCGTGTTCTTGTCATGGCAATGGCACAGTGCAAGAGAGCAAGCAGAAACATGCAGGTGTAGGCTTTGAATAGGCACACTGTTGTTTCCATCTCATTCTATTTGTCCAAAACAAGTTACACGGCTGAGCACAGATATAAAGGTGGGGAAATAGACTCTGCCTTTTTAGTGAGAGAAATGACAAGTTCATGTGGCACAGGAGAGGTAAAGCATTTGGGGCCTATCACAGTCTGCCATGCTGTGGCGGAATATGGGTTATATTGACTGTTTAGCCCCCATACCTGTTCCATACATTACTTCTTTTCCTTGCCTCACAAGTAACCAGTAGGAAGCACATTTGAGATTGCTGCTTTCCCAGTTAAGCCCATAAGCATGGCCAAAGGAGCAAGCTCTACTGTAATCTGGTTAAAGACACAGTTCTCATGGCCATGACATTGCCTAGAGGAGGCAAAAGACAATGACCCCAACTCCGATATATTTATAATGGCAGTCCGCTGGGACAGGGGAGGAGAAACAGGTCTCCTGTAACCCAGGACATCCCCAAACACATGCTTGGAGTTCAGTTTTTATTCAAATCTCTCAACTCTTCCTTTAACTCTACCCAAGTTTCTGCCTGTTATTTTCCCCATGGAAGCCCATACCCCAGGACACTCCAGAAATGCTGTCTACTTTCATTTCTAGATTAGGCTTTTACCAGTATATCCACCTCCTTTAATGACCAGGTCATTAAAATATAGGGGGCCGTTTGCTGTCCTGGGACATTTTCTTTGGTGGTGGCTTCCCCACACCAGAAGATCACAATGGAATATACCTAGTCAGGACCAGACTTACCTGTCTGGAAAAATCGGGACCGTTTTCTCATTAACACACAGGTGTCAACATAAGTCAACAGTAGCCCTGGCTTTCTTAATTTTTCTTTGGTGATAATCTTAATGCTGATTAATTTTCTTCCAAGTTAGTGCAAACCATAGATGCCTTTATGGTTAAAATTATCCAAAGAACCAACTTTCACCTTCTAGTATAACTTGTAGCCACCAGTTGGTCTTCAAGTGACCTTTTTCTTTCTCTTTTTAATGCTCCTTGTATTTTAGTACAAACTTACTTCTCCACACAATGTTAACTCTACTCATTTTCCGAGTACTACTAGAATTGGAGCATACTAATATATTTAATCTTAAGTTTTACTGTCCATCTCTAGCTGAGTGCTTGTATGCAAAAGGACCTTAACTAATTCATTAGTCTAAGAAATAATGCAAAGAAACACCGGGATTGCTTAATCAACATGGAAGTTCTATCTGCAAAAGTTTTTTTTTTTTTAAGCCAAAGTAGTCTTGGCTTTATTAGCAGCATCAGGCAATTACCGAATCTGCTGCAATAAATGGCCAAGGTTATGGCACCCATAAAGTTTAATTTGCATTCTGAATATTACATTGTGTTCACTGAGAATGCAAAGCAGGCTCTGCAGGATGTGAGCAACTAAATTACAGTGCATTTCAGGCTTTCTTTGGTTCAGTCAAAGGCATGAGGAGAATGGCTTGCTGGTGTGTGGTCAGTCTCAACCTTTGCCTCTTCAGCAGGACATACGGAGCATCGAAGCAGATGGTCCTTCTGGGCTACCCTTGGAGGAGGCAGAGTCACCAGATGGTCTGATGTAAATTGTGACTGGGCTGCACTGCAGCCAATCAGATTATCTGGGTCATTTTGGGGATTAATGTAGATGGCCAGAAGATTGATTAGGTTGCCATGATTGGAACCCACTGGTAAGAAGATGAAAATTACTTAGCTGATTGTGCCAAATGTGTTATTCCAAGATGCCCAAGTGAGCAACTGAGCTGGCATTGGGCAGAGACTCTGAAATTGGATGAGGATCTTATTGAGGGAGAACTAAAACCTTCAGGTCAATGAATGTGTAGGAATCAGACTACACAGGGAAAGAGTTCTAAGCCCATACCACTCTCACACAGCTTCCTCACACGTAGCATGCATGCATCAGTGGGCAAAGAAGGGAGGCCAGGGCTTTCACCAATGTTGATAAAACTTCTCTGCTTGATTGCTGGAGTCTTCTTCTTTTCTGCATTCCTAGGCACCTCCTACATGTCACCTCCCCAGTGAACCAATGTGGGAGCCACCCATTGGCACTTCCCAGTTTGTATAACTAGGCTGTCATTCCACAATATCTGCCTGCTGCACATCGAACTGCTTTATCACGGCCAGCAGCATAATGGACCTCAGACTTAGAAAATCCCAATGAATTCCTTTTGGTGAAATGAAATGGAATTTTAGGACACCAGGATAGAGCCAGAGTTGAAGGTGAGAGACTGGTCATTCATTGTTCCCTGAAAATGCAATGCCAACCCACACTCAAACATGACCCCAGTAGAAGGTGAGGGTCCTCAGTTTTCCAGTGTTCCAGAACCTCAAGATTGTCTTGGTTCACTCAATGTTGCCTACAAGGGTGGGGTGGGGAGGGCAGGTGAGAGAGGAATAGAAGGCATTGGTGCTCCCTACCTGAGGCTGAAACAGCACCATGGTTGGCCACTCCAAGAGCAGAACTGTCCTGGCCCTTTTCGTTGCATTTCTGAGGGTAGGAACAGGGGATCAGCTGTGACCTCCAAACACAGCTCCCTCATCTCATTTGAGACATTAATGAACAAGGATTTAAAATTTTCCTCTTTAGTTCTTTAATAAGTTAGTTAAATGTTTTTTAAAATGGGGATTTGGGCCAGAAATTTTAATTGCCAGTGTCTTAGGTAATAAGATAGAATACATACATACATCAGCAAATAAACAAAAAAAGACTATATAAATGTATGTATGATGCACACTAATCAAGTTAAAATTAGACTATGTAATCACTCAGAGAAAAAAATAAAGGAAGAAGAAAATAAAAATCATCCATTAATCCCCCCCCCCCCCCCACACACACACACACTTGGGTTTCGGTATAACCCCTTTTAACCATTTTTCTGTGTGTGAATAATTTTATAAAAACTTTGTTATTGGTATATTCACACACACAGTGACACATGTTTTTCCATTTAATATTATATGATAACCTTTCCCTCATATCATTAAAATATAGATTAATGGCTACACTCTAGCTTATGTAACCATTTCCTATTGTTTTAATTGTTTATAATAGAAACATCTTTTTATGCTCATAAATAATATTAATGACTATCTACTTATATAAATGTGTGAATATCTGTTTTTCAGTTAAATTTTCAGTTGTTTGATAAAAGGATTCTAACTGAATTTAAACCACAGGAATAAAAGCCATCAGGGACACAGCAGTAGTAAGAAACAGACCCAAAGGAGCTGTGAGCCAGGGGTATCGTATCGCTTCTGACATGTATCCTTCTCTCTGGGTCCCTAGACCTCTCTCACCATTCTCTTTTGTTCACTTCTACTCACCTCCTTGTTTTTGATGATTTAGTCAGCAAACCATAGCAGGTCTTGCCCTCAACACCAAAGCCAGCTGAAAGTGTGTCTCTGGGAAAGGCATTCTGCCTCCAGTCTGAGGAGAGTAATTCGAAGGTGCTTAGGGCCTTTGGAAGTTCCTTCTGTAAATAGCCACAGCACGTAGCATGGTGCCTGGCACATGGGCATCATTTAATAATTGTTCAATGAGCAAGTGAATCAATTCTTTTATCTATAGAGATTCCAAAAAATTTTATTTCTTTGCTGGCCCGTACCTTGGACACTCTACGACTAATCCGATTTGACCATTAAGTTGGTTTCACATAGCTGAAAGCTAGGTGGCAGGGTGGAGTAACAAACAGAGTGGGAATTTTCATTCAAAAGCTTGAATTCTAGTCCCTTACCAGCTAGGTGACCTTGATTGCTTAACTTCTAGGAGCCTGTTTCCTCCTCTGTAAAACAGGGATTTAATTTATGACTTATCTACAGCCTGGGTTTTTAAAAATGAAGTTTGAATGCAGTGGTGTCTATGTTAACACTTTGTAAATTTTATTTTTTAAATTTAATTTAGTTTATTTTTAATTATTATTTTTTAATCCTCGCCTGAGGACATGTTCATTGACTTTAGTGAGAGGAAGGAAGGGAGAGAGAGAAAGAGAGGGAGAAATATCAATTGGTTGCCTCTTGTACACATGTCAACCAGGGCCTGAATCCACAACCTAGGTACGTACCCTGACCGGAATCGAACCCATTATCCTTTGGTGTATGGGATGACGCTCCCACCAACTGAGCCACACTGGCCAGGGAAACATTTTTGTAAAATTTAGACACCATTAATTTTTATTATTATTGTGATACACAGTCAATGATCCTGGTTAGAATTAGCAGAGACCATATATTTCTTGCCACACAGAACTCTAGCTTTCAGATTCATGGTAACGTGTGTTTACATTACTACTGGAAAATATATTTTAGCTACTTATCTATGGATCCTCTTTCTGTTTCTTCATTTAAAAAACATCTAGTTCCCAGGATTCTTCTAAAGAATAGTTAATGAATTACAGATGCTATAAATGTCAAGCAATGACAACAGGCTTCTCTCAGGGGTCCGGTGTCATTGAATTCCATCACATCAGTCTCTTCCATTTCCTTTTCATCTTGGCATTTAATGCCACACCTGATGACATGCAGTCTCATCTTCAGAGAGTGGTGTAACAGAAGTTAGCACTTTTGTCATTATCCATTGAGCTGATTTTGAGATTCTTCAGAGGACTTAAAAGCACGATCATCTGGATGCAGTCATGGCAAATATTTCAGCTGAAAGATGCTCTTCTGAAATGGCTGGTGTCTACATTTACATCTGCATTGAAATTCATCAACAGTGGCTGCATTTTCCCCTTCATTGTTTTTTTTTAAGTGGGGGGAGATCCAAATTAGGGCTTTCAGCTATGAGATTTCCAAGTTGTGAGTGGTATTTTAGCAGTATGTATATCCACCCCTTTGCTCTAATTGCAATGCTCTTTATTTCACTTTATTCATGTCCTATCCACCTTTCAAGGCTCATCTCTTTCTTCTTTTTTCCCTGAGCCTTTCTGGAAATATCACTATGACTTTTCCCTTTCCTCCCATAAGAGAGTGATAGAAATTTGAGATTGGAAGGGATCTGAAGGATTCTCTAGCCTCAAACAATCTACATTACTCAAATCTGGGCCAACTAGTTGTTCAACCTCTGCTTGAACAAATGATTACATCATACCCATTATCTTAGAGTTAATAAAGATAGTTCCAATTATCTTACAACTTAGTTTTCCACTCCACAGTGAAGCAGTCCTGGGTTGTTCCTTCTTGGACTATTTTTAACCCTTAACATACTGCTAAGTGTTCATATTGGTTAGGACTGCTTTTGGCTGCAGAACATCGGAAATTGACTTAAACAAATAGGGCTCTATCTTCTCCCATAATAAGGAGTCTTATAGATGGCTATTGCTCTTATTGGTTCAGTGGGTGAATGATGTTGGGGCCAACAAAATCTTTCTGATGGATCGCTTTGCTTCAGCAACTGTCAAATGGTACCATGATCACATTCAAAGTAGGAAGACGGAAGTAGAATCTATAACATTTTATCAAGGGAGCAACAGCTTCTCCAGAAAATTCCCATCAGCTTTTTACTTACATCTCATTGGCTAAAGTGATCATGCCACCATCTTTAGCTAAAAATGGGATTGTCATGTTTGGCATATCCCAATAATAATCCATCTCCTGGAGCTTAGTTTACTGCCTCTCCCCAAAATAGGAGGGATCTGACAGCAAGGAGGAAAGGGAGAATGGATGTTAAGAGGGCTGTTGTCCTAGGCTATTGTTCCTTCAGAAGCTGATCATGAGATAAGGTTGTAAGCAAAAGGATTTATTCAGGAGGTGATCCTAGGAATCATTAGCACGAGAATGGAAAAGTGAGAAAAGGAATGGAAGGAAACCAATGCAATGTATGACAATGAGCAGGTTAGTGCTCCAGGCAACTGGGGCTCGGTCCTACTCAAGCCTTCTGTGAAACAGCATAGAATATGCCTCAGAACTGTCCCACCTGCGAGGCAAAGAAGTTGGGAGCTCCTCCCAGGGACAGTAACTGCCTAGCACCTCCAGCCTACCTGGATGAACAAAGCATCCCCCTCAAGCAGAGCCTCAGGTGCTTGAGATAAGAAGCCACCCACATACTAGGGCCTAGGCCATGGTGAGTCCCCAGGATTATTATGTACAGGGTCTGCTAAACAACCACCAGTGCCTGTCACAGCACTTACAAAGTGCTCAATAAATACTTAAATCCAGTGAACATTTGTTTGAGTACCTACTGCTTACTCAGGAATGTGTAAGATACATTTACTAATTGATTTATCCTTGGACAGACTTTCTTGATATAAACAAAAACAAAACAAGGGGTATTTAAACACAAATCTTGGTTAATTATAAAATCCTTTCCCAGAGGCTGTGACCCTTCCCCCTTCCCTCTTCAATATTAGCTTGTAAACTTCTTGTTCCTATCAAAGGAATCCGTTAGTCCTAGAACATCCTGTCACTGTACAGTTCTTAGGAAACAAGCTGTTTTATTTAATGAAATGCTTAGTGTTTCAGAGTTCTGCTCTGTCCTTAAGAGCAGACATTTACTAAATAGCCCATTAGTTGCTTGAAAGAATGAATACCTCTTTTTTCTTATTCTAGAGTGGCGATTTACTGCCATGAGCTATCTGGCATTATAACCATCGTTGTTCTTTTCTTAATCATTAAAATCAGAAAGTGACTGTCATGAATACAGGTCTTGGCTTCAGTCCTCCCTGAATTATTCTTAGGTACCCGCTAGAGCAGGAAGAATAGAACAGCCTACATTGGAGGCTAGCTTTGCTCCAGGGTTGTTCTGAGCCTAATGGATTGAGTCTGACGCTGGTGCCATGACTATTCTACTCTCAAGTGCTTTTGCTGCCCTCTTCTTTGCCTTCACTCCCTGCTCTCATTGACCACTGATTCAGTGGGCACTGACTCTGTAGCATCTCTCCCACTCCTGTTCTGTTGTAGCAGGCATGTGGTTTGGTGGGATTGACCCCCCCCCTCCCCCATCCCCATCCCCACCCAGATCCAGGGACAGGAAACGATTGGTTTACATCAATCAGATTATCGTATTTTGTTGGCCATGGTGATTAGTTCACGAGAGGGTATGTAGAATAATGTAGTCTAATAAGTGTGGAGGCAGCCTGAGGACATCGATGATATGATAAAGACAGATCTAAGAGAACAGTAGTGAAATAAAGCCAAAGCCCAGTTCAATCTATGCCTGAAACTAGACATTTTGTTTCCACAAACCAATAAATCCCTTTGTTGTTAAAATAGTTTTAGGGTTGTTTTGTTGTTGTTGTTATGTGTAGCCCAAAACATCTTTACTGAAACAGATAGCTTATACTTCCTTTCTTGTGCATTCTTGCATTGACCCTCCCTTTTGCTCCTGATCCCCTTTTTATTTCACTGGGTTCCAACTCTGGATTCTAGTCTTCTAAAACCCATGGCCCAGCCTGCCAATATCTTCTCAAAATGTGGCCAATACTTGGCCATAGAAAGAGCCAGTGGTCCAGCTTACTAAGACCTTCTGAGGCATCGGCAATTGCTACAAAACATGATAATAACATCCTGTAATAGTAAGTGTCTTTCAGTTATTTGCTCCAAAATGGTTGCCTTGTTTTAAATATATACAAAAACCTTGAGCCAAGAAAAAGTTGAAGGTAAGCTTAGTTCTGAAAGTGGTGCTCAGGGTTGTTATTGCTCTCACTGCAACCCAAATTTATTTATTCATAAATGGTGAGTGATTAGCTATGGAACCTAGGAAGTGTAATTTTCAGCAGGTTATATTTAGTGTAGCTCACCTGGCATTGATCTCTGAGGGAGAAGTCAATTCCATTCATAAGATCTAGTGAAATGCAAATCTTTGCCTTTGGCACAACAGCTCTTCTTCAATGCAATCCAAATAGTAGGAGAGGAAAGAGACTTACCTGGCCATATGAGAGAGTTACAGTACTAAATGAGCAGGGTTTTCATCATGGGAAGGGTCTTTAGAACTGGAGGTTAGGGAACGTGCTCATTTAGATATCCTCAAAAATAGAACCAATAGATTCTTATTGGTTAGACATCATTAAGTGAAGATAGTGCAAAATAATAGTCTTTGGAAGTTTGATGCTCAACACAGAGAAGTACATACTTAGTTTTATGACAAAAGACTCATGAGGACCTTCAGAATGAGAAACACTGTAAACATAGAAGCAAACATTTGCAGCATGGGTTTCTTTTTTTCCCCTCAACAATAATTTCATAGACTTTGTTGGCCCCTGATATTCCAGTGTATAGTGGATAGGAAAATAGGTCAGCTTTGGTTAAAATCTGACAACTACATTGCACATAGGTTTTTCTCTTATTTTGTCCATCTTTTGAAACCTTGCATGGTATTCTCATACATGGTCAGAGGATACTTATAGTTTGCTCAATATTCTTGGAACTTTTAATTTAGAATTAACAGGTACATCTAGTGACTCACCCTGTCCTGTTGATCATGCTTTCTCATTCTAATAATTTACAATCCAGTGCTTTTCTTCCTTCCTGTGGCCACTGACTTATTCGGGATCTTAGTTCTTGCTTTCGTTACTGCTATGATGAACTCCTTCATTTTCTTGCCCTCTGGTCTGGTTCTTCTTCATAGAGTTGTCATAGAACTCTCCTATCTCTTCTTATTTCCAACTTAAAATACCACCATCATTCCTCCATAGCGTGCATGGTCTACTATCGAACTCCTTCTTAATCTGGATCCAGCCAACCTTGGCATCAACCTCTCATCTCTTTGCATACTTGTTTCCTCATTCTCCATGCCCTGTACCTATTGTTCTCTCTACCTTGAACAGCACACTCCCTCCTTCTTAGTCTTCCTTGCTAACATCTCCTCATCCTTCCAGATTCATCCCTCTATTACTCCCTCCCTCCCCCCAGATCTCTCAGACTGAGATAGATTCCTCATGGGTTCCCACAGCATCGTGTGGTGGTTGTCAGTCTCCTGATCTTGGAGGGCTAGAGCTGGGTCTCATGTTTCTGTATTTCTTAGGGCCTTGCACAGGTCCTCCGGAAAGGCTGAAATGAATGGATGGATGAATGAGGGAGATGTTATGCTTTATTTTCTCCTAGGGAAGACGTGAATGAGTCAGGCTCATTATACACAGGCTCATTACACTCAGGTTCATTATAACAGGCTCATTATACCCTTGTAAGAAGACCATAGTTGGCCCTGTTGTGTGTTTTTTTAATAAAAATCTAGACTTCTGACTTCCTGTACCACACAAAAAGCTCGTTGCCATGGAGTTCCACTAGTCAAGCATGTTGAAAGAAGACCAGGCCCCTAGAGCTTGCCCTCCCTACGCAGGCAGGTTACCTAACTTAATACAAAGTTATGTCGCACCCTGGAGTGTGGGAAAGGCAGGTGAGGGCTGCAAAATGAGGCAGAAGTATTCTTTTTCAATGTGTCCTAATATACCCAACCTAGAATCCCCTCTACACGATGAAAACATTTCAAAGGATCTTTTAAGAATGGATCCATTTAAATTAAAACGAGTCTAATAATGCATAATATATACTTATAAATGTGATAAGTAAGCACTTGAGGTAATTTTATCATCTAATCTCCACAAAGGTGTAGGAACTATTATTATACCTGTTTTACAGATGGAAAAATTGAGGCTCAGAGAAATTTAATAATTTAGGTAAGTTTGAAAGTCACACATTTCCTGTTGGTGGAGTCAGGATTTGAAGTCATGCTGACAGGGAGTTGTACACTTAATTAATCACCTCGGAGAAGCTCAGCCACCAGGAAAAGCAACATGTGCACATTTTCAGTTCTTTTTATTGATACTGTGTCAACAAAAGCATCTGATGTTTTAACTATGTAAATAAGCTAGCAAGTTATGAAGCATCAAATATTTAAAACCAAGAATCTGAAATATAAGTAAATATGTAGAGGAAATATAATTCTATCTGAACAAGGCATGGATTATTATTCACAATGTAATGATGAAAAAACTGAGATCAGAGAAAGAGTTGGGCTGAGGTGTCCAAGGTCATAGAGTGGCTGAGGTAGGATTTGAAGAAAAGCCATCTTACTCTGATATCCTCTTTGGGCCTCCATTGTTGGGCACTGTTAAAGCTCTTAAAGTTGTCATAGAAACAAAGAGCAGTAAACTTAATGCCAGACACCCTGCTTATGACTAGAAGACAAGGTTGGGTCAATGATTTTTGCCACTCAAAGTCAACTGCTCTGGTATTAAAATGAGTTAAAAACCACAAGGAGCTATCACCTCCTACCCATTATAATGGCCACCATCAAAAAATACAGAACATAGCAAGTGTTGGCACAGATGTGGAGAGTGCTGTTAGTGAGAATGTAAAATGGTGTAGTCACAAAGGAGAATAATCTGGTAGTTCTTCCAAAAATTTAAAATAGAACTATTATGTGATCCAGCAATTCAACTTCTGAGTGTATGCCACAAAGAACCAAAATCAGGAACTCAAAGAGATGGTTGTATACCCGTGTTCCTAGCAATATTAATCACAATAGCTAAGGGTCCATCAGCAGATTAATGGGTAAACAAAATCTGGTGTGTACATATGATGGGTAGTATTTAGTCTTTGAAAGGAAGGAAATCTGACACGTCTACAACATGGATGAACCTTGTGGACATTAAGTGAAATAAACCTTTTACCAAAAAAAGCAATAAATAATGTATGGTTCTACTTAATATGAGGAATAGTCAAACTTATAGACAGAAAATGGAATGGTAGTTGCCAGGGGCTTGAGTTGGGGCAAAGGAGGGGTTGTTTAGTGGGTGTAGAGTTTCAGTTTTGCAAATGAGAACAGTCCAGAGATGCACGGTGGTGGAGATTGCACAACAATGTGAATGTACTTAATTGTACATTAAATACGATTATGATGATACATTTTATGTGTATTTTGTCACAGTTGAAAATAATTTTAAAAATGAGTTAGCTAGGTGTGTCTTTCAGGGTCCAGTCACAGACACCACTCTCATATTTCAAATGGAAGGGACTGCGATCAAACTGGTTATGCCTATGATGGCAGCTAGAAGATGATGAGACCATGAGAAGTTAACAAGAGCAGGAGGCTGGTCCCATCCCTGGCATATCCCTGCCCAGCAGGACAGCTGGGCGCATCTGACAGGAGGGGATGCTGCTGCTGTAGGTTACAGTTGCAGCCAAGAGAGGGAAGAAACACCCTGCTTCTCCCTTCCTTGTACCCTTCTGTTTTCCACCAGTGCCTTCCAGGGACTTCAACTAACCAGAGACAAGTGTGTAAGACAGCCCAGGAATGTAGAGTCTAGAAACACAGAGCAGAACAGGGGACACCACAAACACATGGTCATATGTGTGCCTGCAAGCTGGCAAAACACCAGCACACGGGGCCATGTAAAATTTGTTTCCCTGTCAGTTAAACAGCTCTCTCAAATTCCTGTAAATTTCTAAAATTACTCTACATTGACTATTTTTGGCTTTTACTGTGGTAAAATATATTTAACATAAATGTTACCATTTCACTGGCATTAAGTACATTCACAATGTTATACAACCATCACCAGCATCCATCTCCAGAACTTTTTCCTCTTCCCTAACAGAAACTCTGTACCCACTGAACACTAACTCCCCATTCCTCCCTCTCCTCAACCAATGGGAACCACCACTGTATTTTTCTGTCTTTATGAATTTGCCTATTTGAAGTACCTCATTTAAATGAAATTATGTATTCATCCTTTCGTGTCTGGCTCCTTTCTTTTAAAAAAATTGTATTGAATGTATTGGGGTGACATTGTTTAATAAAATTATATAGGTGATTTTCAAACATCACATGCTTAGCAAAACTGGTTAATCTCAATTAGATTAATTAACCTTCTATAAGTTGGCCACATTCAAAGAGTATAGAGAAATGTATTTGAACAGAGGTCTAGCTTTGGGTATCATTCAATGCTTCAGGGACAATCTCTTGGCCGACCCACCAAAAGCCGTCCTGAGCTAGATGGGATTCTGTTCAGTTTGGGCTTGGCTGCTGTTTGTAATATGTGAGCTTAGATGGAATAAAACTCTTACTGTGCCTTTAAACTTGGATCAGAGTTCACTTCCTTCTCCCTTCACTCACCCAAATCTAGGTTAGTGCTCTTTTCTATGCAACCTCAGCATCCTGGGTTTCTTTGGAATATGATACTTGAAACAATGATAACTTTTTGATGATTTGTCTTTTCTTTCTGCATGAGCCTGTAAACTGTTTGAGAGCAAAGGTATGTATTTTTTCATACATATTCATGTGTGTGAACATACTATTGTATCTCCATCATTAATAACTGACAGTTACCAATAAAAGGCCAACTACAGAGTAGGTTCTCAATGCTAAATGTTTTGTGTGAATGGATAAACTATGAGCTGAAGTAGAAGTAATAGGTTTTATGAATGTGAAGAGATTGGAACAAGAGGAGTCGATCTGCCCAGTGTTGGGATTGGGAAGAATGTTGCTGATAATGTAAATAATGAAGAGTAAGGGAAGGCTTGATTTTGACAAAGAGCTCTGTGAATTTGGATTTGGAAAAATTCCAATAGACCATCAGAACTGTGGAACTGGCTTCAGAAGAGAAGTCAGGGGGTGGAGGTAAAGATTTGAAAGTCATCTTAAAAAGAAGTCATCTTTATAGATGGGCTTTATAGAGGAAAGTGATGTGGCAGCTTCTTCCCACCACTGATGGCTGCAACAGTGCTTCCTGCTGTCCCACGTGCTCTCTAGTACCTTGCTCCTTTCCCATCAAGAAGTGGAGTCCAGCCCGGCCAGTGTTGCTCAGTGGTTGAGAGTTGACCGATAAACCAGGAGGTCATAATACGATTCCCGGTCAGGGCACATGCCTGGGTTGCGGGCTCGATCCCCAGTGTGGGTGTGCAGGAGGCAGCCGATCAATGATTCTCTCTCATCATTGATGTTTCTATCTCCCCTTCTCCCTTCTTCTCTGAAATCAATAAAAATATATTTTTTTAAAAAAAGAAGTGGAGTCTATGTCACCTCCCCTTGAACCTGGGTGGGCCGTTGGTTGGTTGCCCCAACCAACAGAATATAGCAGAAATGACACCGTGTGACTAAGTCATAATACCTTGTACTTCTACCTCCATCTATTAGGTCCTTTGCTCTTGGAACCCAGCCAACATGCTGTGAAGAAGCCCATGCAGCCTTCGGTGAGGCCCATGTAGGGAGAAACTGAGGCACCCAAGCTCCCAGCCAACAGGCAATACCCACTTGCCAGCCCTGTGGGTGAGCCTCTGCCACGTGGAGCCTCCAGCCCCAGCTGAGCTGCTCTGGCTGATGCCACATGGAGCACAGGCATGTCAGATCCACTAAGCTCTGTCTGCGTCACAGGTACCTGAGGTAACATACATGCCTATTATCGTTTTAGGGCTTTGAGTTCTGCGGTGGTTTGTTACACAGCAGTCAGTATGATATACATGGGTGGATGAAAGGATGATGCAAATTGAGTCAGAAATGACTAGGTTCAAATCTCTGATTCTGTGTCCTTAGTCATGTCACCTAGCCAATCAGAACTTAGTTTCCTCGTGTATAAAATGATACTAGCAATGGCTACTGCAGAGAATTATTGTGATAATGAAAAGAGATGCTATGTGCAAATGCCTCATGCTTAATCTCTCTGGTGATTGATAGTGAGCACCATTTCCCCTAGATGAGGAGGTGGAAGTTTTGTGAGTTCTTTGAATAAAGAGTATACATAGAATAGAACAAGTCACTTGGAGATGGATAGGAAAAGAAGAGTAAAAACAAACAAAACAAACAGTGGTGAGGGACTAGTCAGAGGATGAGGAGAAAATCAAGTCTGAGTAGCTTTCTTGAGGAGCTTGAAGTGAAATACAGGACAGAAGGCCAGCTGAGATCAAGAGTGGAAACAGGCATTGCCTTCAGCAGTGACAAGTGAAACATAACACAATAGGGTCAACAGAGCAGAGGGCTGGGAGTCCGCATGCTGAGGGAAATAAACAGCTGGTATTTGCATATGCCTTAATTTCTAAGCATCTATGATATTCTTAAGTGACATGAGAGAACTACTATATTAAAAAGGTATATCTCACCCACTGAATTGTCACTTTCCCCACTACAGTGGTCCCTCTCTTTTCTCTAGAAATATATCTGGGTGAATTTTGCCACTCATCACCCACACGCTCTGGTACTCCCTATGAGCTCATTTATTATGTTTATCACGTCTCTGTGGGTTGTATCTTTCATATTTACATTTAAATTCCTGGTTTTCCAAAATGTCTTGCCAAATTATTATTGCAGTTGCACGTGTTGCTTATATTCTGGTTCCAAAATGGAAAGCAAAGTGTACAGGTAAAGGACACAACGAATGGGAGACCAAAGGCCATATCTAGAAATAGGAGAAGAGATTTGCTGTTTAATAGATGAAAATGAAAGTATGCCATTACAAACTACAGGGTTTCCTACCCTCACTTGATTATTGAATCCTTTCAGTGTGTACTTAACTGGTCAGAAAATAGCTATAATGTTGTTATCTCAGCGTCTTGGAGCTGAAAGGAATTACAGGTTCTTCAATTCAGAAAAAAGGAGACAGAGACTCAGAAAACATACTTGTGCAAAGGTACAGTTATTTGTCTTCGTACAAGCAGTTCAGTAAAACTGATGCAAACGTGATCACCGTAATTCATGGTGAAAACCTAGTTTCCAAATAGCCTGTTCTTTAAAAAAAACAAAAAACAAAACTGAAAATGTCATTGGCTTCTTTAATTGGTTAAGAGCACAAAATGGAACAGGCAGAGGTCTGTTTTAAACAAACTAAAAAGCTGTGTTTTTCCCCCATTCACCCCATGTCATACAAAAAATGGTGTGTGGAAATGTACACAAGAAATTAGATCCTGAATTAAGAGAAATGGCTATTGAAATAGGAATTGACACAATAAAGTCAGCCGCAGATTAGTAATTTTAAAAACTGAGTCTTCAAACGCTGCATGGTACAAAGCTATCCTATACTGCTAGATAGGAAGGGAAAAGTCTGTATTTTTTTTTAAGCAAAAATGCTTTTCCACAAAAGCAAATCAAAACAATGTAATCAGCAGATCAAGGAGGCTGCAGCTAGATATCAGAGCTACAATTTCTCATATCTGATAGAAAAATCTTATTCATCCAGAATGGACAAAACAGGGGCATTTAACATTTCTTACTTTTCTCTGCTTCTTCCCCCCTCACACTATAATTCCACATAATCCTGCAGAAAGATGGCTGCTTTTAGACATGGCCCAAATAGCCTATTCTTGTTTTACTTTCCAAGATGAGATGCAAAGTCATTTCTAAGCCTTCCCATAAAAGGTTTTTAATATTCATCCTCAAACATTTATTTAGTTCCCACCATGTGTGAGGCACTGCATTACGTGGGTCTTCTAAAATATACTATACGAGGGGATGAAAGGTAATTTCTGGTTTAAAAAGCCAAATTATGAAAATGCAATATTTATTAGGCATTTGTAAGATAAAAGGCTTCCCCTCTGCAAGCCTCACACCTCTGTACAATTTCAGGTTGGCTCAGGTGATACAAGTATGATGCTAACGAGAGCCAGGTCGGGAGTTTAATTCTTGACAGCTTTGTAGGAGGGATGTTAATTCACCAACCCCGTCTAAGACCCAATAAGTTAGTTCTACAATTGAGGGGAGTGCGGCCAGTAGAGCTGATGGTGGCCTGGTGACCACACAGGACCAATGAGCAGATACAAGAGGTAGGAAATGGAATGCTCCGAAGGGGGAGCCAGGAAGTGAGGGGCATTGAGATGAGGGACATGCATCTGCTGATGTTGAAGCAGAATTCATTTGGGGGGATTAACACTTTTCCCCAAAAACGTCTGATAAACGTTTCTTTCCATGAGTAGCAAGTTCAAGTAACATTACACTTTTAGCATCTTTCTACTCTTTTCCTCTCCCCAGGAGGGGTATCTTACCGGCCTAGTGAATTTGGGGAAAATGAACCAAGCTTCCTGGCCTCTTGCTGGTACCCTATGGGAGCTAATTGCCTGTAGGGTGCATGCAGGCAAAGCTGCAACAGCCCCATGGGGCTGTGACTGAGTGGATCTGTGTGCCTGATCCAGGTGTTCAAAAATAGGAAGACCAGCCTGGTCGGCATGGCTCAGTGGTTGAGTATCAACCTATGAACCAGGAGGTCACGGTTTGATTCCCGGCCAGGGCACATGCCCAGTTTGCGGGCTCCATTCCCAGTGTGGGGTATGCATGAGGCAGCTGATCAATGATTCTCATCATTGATGCTTCTATCTCTTTCTCCCTCTCTCTTCCTCTCTGAAATAAGAAAATAAAATAGGAAGACCATTTGCCTACCGATACAAGCTACTTCCTCCAACCTAGACTTTATCAGTAATAAAGGTGATATTTGGGCACCTTCAAGTCTACAACCAGCTCAGCAAATCTGGCATTCTGTACAAGATTCAGGAAGCCACTAGGTAGAATTGCTCCAATATTGTCAGGGCAGAATGGGGCTGCTTGTGAAACTGCAGGGTCCTGGAATATTTTCAGGTGCCACAGAAGGTAAAGTTCAGAAGCCCTATAAACTACACCAATAACTTTAGCTACGAATCATGGGTATATTTGAACAAGTGAAGGGTGGGCGAGTCCTTCAAATATTGCCTAGAACAACCATTAGGGCTTGTGGCTTAACTAATAAGCCGTGCTGTTAGGCATGAGATCAGCAAGGTTATATAAACATAGAACTGGGTTCTGCCTTTTTTGTCCATCCCCCAGTGAAGTAAATCTTTTCTTCTTCTTTCCTGGTCACTTTGCCCCCTGCCTTCTGAGATGGGTTCATGTGGATTATGAACAAACTTGCCCTCACTTTCTGAAGAAAAGGAGAGCATGGGTAAGAGGGTCTTAAGATGCCTGCATGAGAGTCAGGATGAGTTCTGAATGGCCTTTGAGCTCACAACCCTGAAACTGTATTGTCTGAAGTCCCTTGGAGTTTCTTTCCCGAGGACAACAAAGGCAGTCTATTTATTGGTTTCTGTTGCTATGAAGTGACCATCCTCAGAAGTGAGGCTGTTTCCCTTAGCTACACATTTCTTTGTGGGCACAATCTTGTATCACACAGTCGCAGATCAGCAGCAGCTGGGCAAGGCACCGGCCCTGCAGAAATATTTCCCTGGGGGTAGCCTCCTTTTCTAAGACAGGTTGTGGTTAATTCAGCTTAGAAATGACACACATCTCTTTCAGTCAAAGAAAATGGCTGATTCTATTTTAACACTGTCCTCTTCCCTCGCAAGCAGAAATTTGCTTATTTTTATTCTGAGGTGTATCTGTTAAATAATGTCCCTCAAATAATCTCTTTCTTGATCATTCGCACCTCGCAGCGTTGTTGGGAGTAATGCAGTAGCACTGCTATTGTAATCATGGTTGCTGTTGTTCCCATCCCAGAGAAGGGAAGACTCAAGGGGGCTGGTGCCTGTCTTTAAATTATTAGTATTTTTGTTTCATTCCATCCCCTCCCCTCTCATCCTTTCCTTTCCCACCCATCCCATCTCATCTCATCTTATCCATCCCATCCCACCCATCCATCCCACCATATCCTATCCCACCCCATCCCACCCATCCATCCCAACATATCCTATCCCATTCCATTGGTTCCACAGATCAGATATTTTCTTCCAAGGCAATTACTGAGTACATTTTTTATTTTGAATTTTATTTGCTATCTTCTGGCATCTTAACTCCTTGATCCCTCCTTTGTTTTGTATCTCATCTTCCATTTTGAGAGGAATCTTCAAGTTTTGATATTTATTTTCCACATAGATACACACTTAACTTATTCAACTTTCCATTGTGCATCAATAAGAAGCTGGGGAAGGAGCTGTCTTTTTGTCTTCTACCCAGAATTCATTTGTAGTCTTTTGTCTCTTCTTAAGACAGTTCCAAACATACCCCTTGTGTGTGACATCTGAGAAGTCTGTAAAATTAAAGCTACATGATTATGAATGCTATGAAAAAGGTTTTGACAACTTTTGGTGGCATTTAATTCAAGTGAAACTCCTCTCATTCAAAATAATAAGCACGATGTTGCTTATTATATAAATGAAATGGCATGGCAGATGTTTTTCATCCCGGTGCCCTCACTGGGGATTAATACACACAGAAACTGAGCGGGAGGTGTTCAACCTGGAAACTTGAATGAGGGTTGAGCAACAGGAAGGAGGATGATTCTGGAGCTGCTCTGTCCAACAGGGGAACCAATAACCACATGAAGCTACTTAAATTTACATCAGTTAAAATGAACTAAAATTAAAAGTTTCTCAGTCACATCGCCATGATTCAAGTGTTCAATAGCCACATGTGGCTAGTGGCTACTAACAGAAAAACTCAGATATAGGATATTCCCATCATTGGAGAAAGTTCTATCAGACAGTGCTGCTAACCATGTAGGTATTAACATAGAGCTAGGGATGCATGTAGATTCCTCTTATCAATTGGAACTTTATCCACAAGGGTTTGTAGAACCTCTCAGAATGTGTGTAGATGGGTAGAAAGCCAAGAGATGCAGGTGTTAGGGCCAGGTGGCTGCTGGTTGAGTGCCACCTCCCCATCTCATGAGGATACCCCAGAGCTATGCTTCTCAATCTTTAAATGTGTATTCATATCACCTGGAGACCTCAGACTGCAGATATGGATTCGGTAGGTCTGGGTTGGGCCTGACAGTCAGCATTCATACCTGGCTCCCAGGTGAAGCTGCTGATGCCGTCCTGAGGACCACACTTGGGGAATCAATGATGTGCAGCACTATCCCCCAATCTTGGCTCCACATAGTAATCACCTGGAGAGGTTTCAAAACTACTGATGCCTGGATCTCCCCTGCAGATATTTGGATTTAATTTGCCTGAGGTGCAGTCTGGGCATTAAAGATTTTTAAAAGCTCCCCAAGTGATTGCTACTTGAGAACCATTGACGGTGATAAAGCAAGTCTATGAAATCTGAGGACCAGAAGCATTGGCTTCACCTGGAAGTGTGTTAGTTAGAAATGCAGGGACTCAGGCCCAACCTGCATTTCCTCAACATTCCCCAGGTGAGTTTTTATACATTTAAGGTGAGAACTGCTACGTACTAGATCAGTGGTTCTCAACCTTGGCTGCACATTAGAATCACCTGGGAATCTTTTAAAAATCCTGATTTCTGGCCCTCATCCTCCGGAAATTCTGTTTCTTTGTTACAAATTTCTGGCCTCACCCCA
Organism: Myotis brandtii; assembly: GCF_000412655.1. Classification (NCBI taxonomy): domain Eukaryota; kingdom Metazoa; phylum Chordata; class Mammalia; order Chiroptera; family Vespertilionidae; genus Myotis; species Myotis brandtii. Next base: position 1,200,763 of record NW_005369989.1, read on the forward strand.
TAACAAAGAAACAGGTTTTCCGGAGAATGAGGCCCAGAAATCAGGAGTTTAAAAAGACTCCCAGGTGATTCTAATGTGCAGCCAAGGTTGAGAACCACTGTACTAGATAGATAGCCTTTTAAAGTAATCATTTATCAATCTATGTATATGTGTTTTCCAGAAATTCTTCAAAAGTAGTACGTTCTGCTAGTTCCTAAAAACATTAGGTCATATAATTGAGGCTATACTTATGCCAAATCATTGAAGGTTTATTAGATTTGTCATTACACAGACACAAACTTGGCAGTTTCTGCGTGCATTGTCACAGAAGGTATCAAAAATCCCAGCATAAAAGTTATTATTCAAGATAAAGCACTGTTCCATTTTTAGTTTAATGCCTTTTGATTTTTTGAAAACTGTATGCTTCTCATTCATTGCAGAAATTCCAACACAGATGCATTCTTAATTTATGTAAGATTTCATTATGCAACACTAAGATCCTGAGGTGGTGGGGTGATGGAGAGGGACTTTAATTAATGTCTTCACATACACACACACACACACACACACACACACACACACACACACGCACAAAGTTTCTAAGACTGTATTTTCCAAATAAGTCTCTCTGAGTATTTATTTTAGGAGACCAGCCCCAAATATAGGCCAACTATGTGATGGGACAGAGCAGTGCTTCTCAAGCTCGAATGTGATAGAAAGCACTTGCAGCCCTTGTTAAAATGCAGACTCTGAGGAATTAAGTATGGGGTGAGGCCCGAAACTATTTCTACAATAAAGTGTTGTGATGCTATTGGTCCATTGACCATATTTTGAGTTAGATGACTCTTCCAGGACACCTTTGTGTAAACGCTCATCTCAATGACTCAAAAAATCAAATGGTCTGGTATGAGCAATAAGAAGGATGATTTTCTTGAAAGTGCTGATTTGTTCATTGGAATCACCTAAACCATGGGTATCAAAAGGTCAAAATTATTCACAGACCCGTCATTAATTGAAAGCTAATTGGGAAGTGAAGTGATTTAAGGCAAAAGCAAACTAGCAATACAAATACCTCAAATGACTACTGGGGCAAAATTTTGAAAATGTTGCAAGCTGTCTGCATGCTTGAAGTAGCAATTTGCATGCATAATTAGGTGCAATCAACAGTTTTGAAATGTAATATATTTTCTGAGCCCATATTTACTTATGGCAGATGCAAAAAAATTCAGTGTCCCCAAAAAATAGAAGGGCAGAGAAAGGAAAAAAAATATTTGCATTTAACAATGGGAATCTTTACAAGCACATGCCTAAATTTAGAACAAATATAGCTGAAGTATTGCATCTTTATTTTGATTTAAACTTCATTTAAGCCTTAAATTCACAAACACATTTTGGAAGTAAGAAGCATGGAAGAATGGTAACTTACCAGTCAGCTGTTCCAGCTCCTGTGGAAACTGACATGTAATTTTTATTCCTACACTGTAGAAAGAAAATCTGTCAAATTCAAAACTTTATTGCACAAAACACTATTGACTTTCTTTCTGCCTTCAGAAGAAGCTTCATTCTTTGAAGATGCCAAGTATCTTTTAGAATAATTTATATAAAACGATTAATTAAGCTGGCAATTTCTTTTTCCTAAATCCAGGTCCTCAGATGAGTGCTCATGTGAATCTGTATTATCTTACTGTTTTCATCGTAGCAGGCAGTGACTGTCGAGTACTCACTATGCACTAAGGTACTTTGCTAAGCCCTTTATACAGATAATCTAATTTACCATTATAAAAATACTATAAGAATTGATTTAGTACAATGTACTGAGGAGGAACTAGAGGTTAAGTAACTTCTTTAAAGGCACCTACCTCTATTATCTGTTTTCTGGCTGGTACATTACTGCATAAACATAAAGGGTCATAGTATTATTTTAAAAGTGTAGACTTTGTCAATGAGCTTGGAGTCTAGTTTTTTAGAAATTTTGAAGAAAAAGCGACTGAGTAATCCTGTCCCCAAACTTTTTTCTTTCTAAAAGCATGTTCACATTGCATTATCCAGATTGGCTGTCTATACTGATTAAATTAAAGTGGCAATTAATTTCTGTCACACAGGCAGAGTGAGAGATTAAGAGATTGCATTGAAGGACAAGACCTAATGATGTGTTCTTGTGTGACTGCGTTTATTGGGGGCAGTGTGTCTTGATGTGTAAAAGTTGTACGTTCACGCAAAGCAGGCACGAGATGAACAATGCAATTTTCTAGTTTCATTAGGCAAGTGTTATCTGTGATACATTGTGTGCTGGGGGGGAGGGGCGGGGGGAGACAGCCACCCTCTGCTAAGAAATGCATGAGTTATTCATTTAGCTCCTGATCCATTTGGGGGCATTATGGAAGTCAAAGCCCAGAACAATAGGCTTTATTTAATATTGAACAGGTTCTCAATAACCCGCTCTTCCTCTCCGTGGCTGCTGGAAGGCTTCCCCTGGACAGGCGGAGTTGCAGTAACAGTTCCCCTGAAGTTGGAAGCGACTCCCAGGACCAAGTGGTGTTAAATTTAGAAGTCATCCCAATCACCTGACTGTCGGTGAGCCCCGATTTCAGAATTTCCAAGTCTCCCTCTGTCATCACTATATATATCTGGATTCATAGACGCGGCTCACCGCCCGGCCTGGGGTCACCTGGGGAACCTCCTGGAGACCTGGCCTGCCGCGGGCGGCCTCCCAGCCCCGGAGAGCTGGC
>NW_005369989.1:1205037-1208232 GCF_000412655.1 Myotis brandtii
GTGAGCCGAAGTCTGCCCTGGTTTCCCTATTGAGCGGTCTGTGCAGAGAAAAGTCTTCTGGTTCGTGCGATGTGATGCCAGGGCAGAGCCCACACCTCGGGAAAGCAGTGCCCAGAGACCTTGGCTTCCGCACAGGAGACCAAGCTAATCTGGATGATCTAGGTCTGGGGGAAACACATGTCTTCAGGAGTTGCCAAGTGGCTTCTGAGACTCCTCCGAGCAAGGTGACATCAACCTAAAGATGAGACAATGGGAGCAAAGTTTGGCTCCTTTGTAGAATGCAGATCACTGCTTAACCCAGCTCTAAACTCCTCACCCGGCACCCTCCTACCTAGGAGGGTGGGGACCCAGTGCCTGGCAGCAGGTGAGCCCTGCTGTGTCATCGTAGACCTGGGGACAGCTACTACTTCCTGTGGAGAGAGAGTTCTCCAGGGAGCTGGATCCCAGTAAGAAATGGTTCAGATGCCGTTCTCTGGTGCTGGTGCTTCTCCGCTTGAGAAAATTGTCAAGTAGATGCAATGGCATAGAAAAGAATGCGTTGGTAATATTATTAGAGTGTATTTGTAACAGCTTTGTGTCCAAGTACGGTCTTGCTTCTCCATACAAACTCGGAGTTCAGTTTTGTGGGAGCTAGTGTTTAGTTGTATCTGTATAAAGTGTACACATGTGTTTGTTGATACATTTTGAAACGTGCTGCTAAGGTTGGGGAAAAGTTGGTTCAACAAATCAGAATATTGGAACCAAAGAAGGGTCGGTCAATAGACTTTCTCCCTTTTGCTCACTTAAGGGAGTGGACAAGAACATAGTCGCTTCTCCCACCTAGGAAAGAACTGCATGTCAGATGTCCCTAGTAGGAGAGTGCCTTGGTCTACTGGTTCTTCTAAGAGAGGTACTGGTGGACTCAACAAAGATCTGAAAAGCATTGGGATCACATCGAATGTTGTTGTTCTGTATTTGGAGACAGGCTCACTTAACAAGTTGGTATTTGCAAATGTTCAAAATTGTTTTGCGAATTGAAACTGAGCTAAGGATTGAGATGGTTGTTTATCTACCAAAATCAATATTGTAATTTTAATGGCAGTCTACCAAGAAACTGGAATTTCAACACATTCTAGACCTGACCGGGTGCCTTACAAATGCATACAAGATTTACATTGTAAAAGCTATGATGAATTTTAATATTCTAATATCCTCAGCTTTCCCAGCCGCTCCTGATTTCATGAATATTTAATTCTGTCATGACTGCATATTTACTACTTTAAGTGACTGTCTGTGCTTAGTTTTCGGAAATAACCATAACTGAGCATCATATTACCTAATTGGACTATAAGTCTCCTTTGCAAAGTAGGTGTGGGGAATAATTAAAATATACAGCCAGCGCTGCCATTTCCGTAATGTTGGTTCATATGCCCTGAGCATGAGAAATTCCTACCATCAGCAAAAATCTGTGCTTATTTGTTTCCCTTGGATGCACCATGCAGACTGTCTAATGTTCTACCGGTTGTGAGGAATAAGGAAGGCGATGCACTACACACATTACAGCAGGCGAAGAGAGGACTGAAAGCCGGTTGATTACAGTTCGTTAATTAGCATGTTCAGATAATTGAGTATTCCGCTGATGTGATTTGCTTTATGTTTGTCTGCAATTTCTTGAGGTGGAAACAAAATACTACTTTTTCCCCTCCAGGTGTTTGCCTTCCAAAATGATCTTGCATCCCTCTCTCAACCCAGAAATCAGCTGTGCTTAACCCTTTCTTTGCTTGTCTCTGGTATGCTCCTACTGTTTATTCTCAGAGTTTGAGGGCGGTTACTGTGTTTCGGACTTTAATAACTCTTTTTGTCTTTGACGGATACTAAGGCAGGTTATAAATTGATTTTCTTTAGCAATTGCTGATTTCATTACGAGGGAGGCCTTTGGGTGTCTAACCAAATTATTCTACTAAAATGTAAATGGGAGACAAATTGGGATAAAGTGAAATGTGGTTTTTACCAAGCTGTTTGGGGTGAGGTTGGGAGATTATCACCATTGGATTTCAACACAGTAATGTATGAATGTGATGTATTGAACCATTATGTGTTCTTTTCACTCATGAGAGTAAAAAAAATATGAATTTTGAATACTGTATTATTTGTCTTAAATCTTCCCCAAGCAGGGTACTGTAAATAGGATGTCAGTGGATATGAACACCCTTTCCTGCTGCAAGTGTCAGGGGAATAATGATATTTATTTATTTAATTTTTCTGACTTGGGTTTGGGGCCATGATTTATTTTCTCATGAATTTATCCCAGTTGTCTTATTGGAAAAGAAATCAGAGCATAGTGCCCGATCCGCTTGTCTCCTGAATCGCAGGTTCACGGTCATACGTCTTCAGAAAGTCTCTGAAATAGGAAGAAAGGTTAGAAAACTGGATCAATCAGGGGATTTTTTACGCCAGAGTTTGGTGACGTGACTGGCACTTTCTGTTCCTAGAATAACGATGCCGGATTCCTCTCTAGCAAGTACTCTTCAGAGACACATTAAAGCAGCCACATGCTATGTACTAGGTGTACCGGTTAATAATGCAGATTTTTTCAATAGATGGAGTTACACATATGTTGATGTATATGCGATTTGATATGTATGCTATTTTGTTGTATTGACAACAAGCTTCAAAATTTCATATGTCAAATTTTCTGAAGATGTTAACATCATCGATATTTTTACGCTTAAAAATGTTGAATTTTGTGCCAAAAAAGCATTTGTGGGAAGTTTTAATTCATTACTTTATTTTGAAGAAAAGTGCTGCTGAAAGTTATCATGTACTTCGGGAAGCTTATGGTGAACATGCTCCATCTCAAGATACTTGTGAACGCTGGTTTAAACGCTTTAAAAGTGATGATTTCTATGTAAAAGACAAATGGACATGACTTTGAATAAAGCACTTTTGATGTTTCTCTTGAAATTATCATGTTTTCTTTGGATTACAAAACCCGAATTATTAACTGGTAAATGGTCAATCTGCATTATTAACCGGTATCTGCATTATTAACCAGTACTGGTTAAAAATGCGGATTTTGTAATAAAACATGGTAATTTCAAGAGAAACATCAAAAGTGCTTTATTCAAAGTCATGTCCATCGCTAGCTACACATTTTCCCCATCTTTAGGTAATTTGTGGATATCGTCCCAATAGAACTTTTCTTGTTTTGAGGCA
>NW_005369989.1:1209150-1283373 GCF_000412655.1 Myotis brandtii
TTTTGAAGCTTGTCAATACAACAAAATAGCATACATATCAAATCGCATCTATATCAACATATGTGTAGCTCCATCTATTGAAAAAAATCCGCATTATTAGCCAGTACACCTAGTATGTTGTGATTCCACAAACTGGAGAAGACCTGAAATCGAGCATTTGTTCGTCCTCTGCACTTTCAGGCAGGTTTATATTAAACCCTTACGAAAGCAGTCTCCTGTCCTTGCAATGACATCCAAAGACTGTGTGTAACCCCTTGGGGGACCTCAGGGGTATTTCCTCACTCATTACCTCAAGAACGCCTTCCTCACATCTGAAAAGAGGTTATCTAAACTGTACGAAACTCTTTTCTTCTAGTCTTACAGGTGAAGATTGAATGGTCACTGAATAAGAGACCTTCAAATTCTGGGAAGTCTTCTCAATCCTGGGTTTATTCTTCATTAAAACTTTCATGCAGTTTTCTGTAGGCCTTAAACATTTAATTCTTTCTGGGCCTCTTAAAACCCTTCTGAAATTCTTTGCTTATGGGAAATAATTCTTAGGTGGGTAGTTCTGAGACTTTGTTTGGAAAAGTTGAAAAAAAGTTCCTTGTGTTGAGGACCAGCACCCCAGTATCTACTTCATTTATGTTACCAAGATACTTATACAAATGTGAGTTCCTCCCCGGATCTCAGATGAGTGACATAACCCTTTCTTGTTTGCTTTACCTTCATTCTGCATATATTTTTTTTATTTTCTTCCTTTCTGTCTGTCTGTATGTTTCACACACACACACACACACACACACACACACACACTCACACACACTCACACACACTCACACACACTCACTGCCCACCCCTCCTATATCATTTACCATGAGGTTTTTATGTGTATTAAGCATGTGTTTATGGCCCAGATGTGAGGTATCATGAATAACCTCTCTTTTTGGTTTAGCTCTCCTTTAAGCCCTGGTTTGCAAGATGTGTTATTCTGGTGGTTTGGGACCAGAGAGACCCTGTGCCTTTGCTACCAGTGGTCCTTCATTGATGAACAGGACTCCAGGTTCTCACCTCAACTGCATTCCCTCAGTGACGCTGTCCTGTCAGTTGTACTGAGGATGCTGTAGGGAATGTCTTACGCAGCCTGTCCAGCTCATCTGTAGAAGCCTTTTATTGTGAAATAATTTTAGATTTATAGAAGAGTTGCAAGATAAGACAGAGACTTCCCATATGTCCTTTACCCCACTTCCCTCAATGTTAACATCCTACGTAATCATTGTATGTAGATGACAATGAAGACATTATTGTTGGTATAACACTAAACTTGTCCAGTCAATTTTTGTTGAGTGAATGTATAACCTATTGATGTTTTCCATTTCTATCCTCTTAGGACTTATGACCTTGTTTACACCTGAAAGGCTCTATGAGAGGATATTTAAGAGCCAAATTTAACTTTGGCTTAGCCCTCCCCCCATTTTTCCTGGTGGGCAGACACAGCTTGCAAAGTACAAAGGTTGAGGTCCCTGAGCTCCTCATCGCACTGCAGTGAGCCCTATGAGAACGACAACTTTGGCAACGCTCTTGAGTGCTGCTAACTTATGGGGAGTGATAGTCTTCTTTTTTGTTTTATCCTGAGAAAAATTCCTGTTCCAGGTAGGATAGGGTTTGTCAGCACGCGGAGGACAGCAAAGTCTCATGAGGCAAGTAGAGGAGAAAAGGCAATTGATAAAATCAAGACAGTTCACTTTGATGCCTAACCCCTTGGGTGTTTGTTCCTGGCGTGATAAATAATGGAAGCCCTTTTGTTTTTGCATTGTGTTAGCCAGGACAACTCTGATTTCCAGCACAGCAGCAGAGACTTGCCCACATCAGATAGGATGCCATTTGTGATTAAGCGTGTTGGCTTTCTGATTAAGAGTGAAATCAGAAAGACCTGCATTTGATCTTGGCTCTTTCACCGGCTGCTACCCTCAGATAAGGACCTAACCTTTTATAACCTCAGTTTGTTTTGTCTGTAAAATAAGAATAATTATGGCGCCTACCACTTAACGGTTATTGTAGGTATGGCTTGAATGAGATACAACATATAAAGTTCTTGATTCAGTGCTTCACAGTGATTGACTGCTCAGTAACTGTTAATAATGATAATAATTGTGTTTATTGTTATTACTGTTGTGGTCCAGGGTCCTGAAAAGGAGAATGAGTTGGGGCTCCAAGTTCACCTAGACCAGGGGTGGGCAAACTTTTTGACTCGAGGGCCACAATGGGTTCTTAAACTGGACCGGAGGGCCGGAACAAAAGCATGGATGGAGTGTTTGTGTGAACTAATATAAATTCAAAGTAAACATCATTACATAAAAGGGTACGGTCTTTTTTTTTTTTTTTTAGTTTTATTCATTTCAAACGGGCCATATCCGGCCCGCGGGCCGTAGTTTGCCCACGGCTGACCTAGACTTTTCAGTGTCCCAGTAGGTCATGGGGCTGGAAATGATACAAATGCATTGTTCTACAATCAAACCAAGTTGGTGTTCAGTGATCCAATTTTGCCCTGCTGGCCTTGAGATGTTCCTGTGTTGTTTCCTGGTGGACAGGAGGTTAGGAAAGGGTTATCCTTTATTCTGACTTGTCAATAGACTGCTCCTCTCTCATCAGGAAAGCCAAGAGGACCAGGATGGAAGGCCCTTGGATCCCAGCCGAGGCCCCCAGAGTACACGCAAGACATTATTAAAGCCAGTGAATTGACCTGCTTTTTTACACATCACATTTATGGCTTCTCAGGAGGAGTGGGAAGCGACTTTTAACACTTAAAAAATGATTGAGCTACATGTTTTCAATTACAGTTTATATTCAATATCATTTTGTATTAGTTTCAGGTGTAGAGCATAGTGGCTAGCTAGACAATTGTATCCTTCAGGCCTCTTTGATCACAAGCAACAGAAACTGACTTTAATTTGAGCAAGAAAGTATTTTCTTGTAAAGTAGTAAGGTAACTTCAGAATCAAAGGAAAAATGATGCAACTGGTTATAAGGAAGCCAGGGAATCTAGATCTAAGTAGTAGAAAGTGATGGATGGTCTCTCAAGTGCTCTGACAGAAGAATAAATTCCAACCATTTTTTGCCTTCATGTCACTCTGCTCAAGTGTCAAAGTCCATGAAAAGGATATCTAATTGGCCTTGCTTGGATCAGATAGCTGCTTATTGGTCAGGGAAGTGTGGCCATTTAAGCACAAGAAAATAATAAATAAATAAATAAATAGATAGATAGATAAATAAATAAATGTTTTTTTTTCTGAATAAAATAGCCTTTCTTGAGAAAGAATAGGTTGCAGCCTTCACCCAACACTCCCTTCCACACCCCACACTCTTGTCATGTATATCCCATCCCATCCCATCCCATCCCATCCCATCTCATCAAATCGTTTTATTGTCCTCAAGTCTCTGTGGACCTCTGTGTACTTAATCATTGGGCTCTGGGAACTGCTGCTGGCCCCGGTGCATCAACTCTGAGATTGTCTTCCTGTTCTCATGGGTGCAGCTTTGGCGGATGTGAAAGCAGTTGTAAGAAAGATCCGTTTTCTTAAACTAGGCTGTTGTCTTCATTTGTAAATTTTTTAAAGCAGTCTTAAGCTCAGCCGGAAATGTAACTGGGAGCAGCAGCAGGAGTAGTGCCTCTGCTAGCATGTTCTTCATAGGTGGGGCCACTTAACACATTTTTAAAGGTAAAATGTTGACCTTTTTAACAAGCACTAGAAGTAGCCAAGTGAAATGATACTGTGGGACTTATGGGGACACTGGCCAATGAGTGTCTCCCTTTTTCTTGGTTTGCTCCCCCAGTAACCAAAGGCACAGGTCATGTCCCATTCACTACGACTAGTGGCTGGGTCTACCCTACCCATCCACCCTCCCAAGCTTCCACCTCCATCTCTTTCCCAGGGTTGCATCCCCTTCCCAGACTAGACTCCCTATATTTTACCATCTATTTTCTTTTTGCAAATCATGTAGTTATTTAAACAATAGTTATGCACAGTTTGTAACATTTATAAAATTATTCAGAACTGCTATATAGCAGTTATAGATTTGAAAAGTCAGTGGCACAATTCCATCACTTTGCATGTCGTAAAGTTTTTAAAAATGCTTTTTTTCAATTCCAGTTTATATTCAATATTATTTTGTGTTAGTTTCAGGTGCATAGCATAGTGGTTAGACAATTATATACTTTCCCCTATATTTCAGGCAATATTGACTATATTCTCTATCCTGTACTTCACATCTCTGTGACTATTTTGTAACTACCAAACTGTACTTCTTAATCACTTCACCTTTTTCACCCGTTCCCCTACCCCCGCTGAACTCTGGCAAACAGCAGTCTGTGTTTGTATCCATGAGTCTGTTTCAATTTTGTTTGCTTATTTTGTTCTTTAGATTCCACATATAAGTGAAATCATATGGTATTAATTATAATCTATTTTTCTTTGTAAAGGATGATCTACAGGCATATAATTTGCTGGCAGTAAAATTCATCCTTTTAAAGTGTACAGTGTAGTGAGTTTTGACAAGTGTGTATGCCTGTGTAACTACACCCCAAACAGGAAGTGGAATGTTTCCATCACCTCCATAGAGTTCCTTATGTCTCTGCAGACAATCCCCTCACCCCACCGCAGCCTTCTCCAAAATTTCATATAAATGGAGTAAACAGTGTATAGTCTTTTGTGTCTGACTTCTTTTGCTTAACACATGTATTTAATATTCACTCATTTTGGGGTCTCAGTAGTTCCTTTTTCTTACCGAGTAGAATCTCTTTGTATGGATGTACCACATATTATTTATTCATTTGCCTGTTGATGAATGTTTGGATTATTTACAGGTTTTTGGCTTATATAAATAAAGCTCCTATAAACTTCTTTTTTGTGGACATACATTTCATTTCTCTTAGATGAATTCCTAGGAATGGGACTGCTGCGTTTTATGATAAATTTATAAGAAGCTGTCAATTTACTTTCAAAAGCAGCTGTTCAAAATGTACCTATCATACTGGTACAGTCCCACTGTCAGTGCATGCAATTTCCAGTTGCCCCACAAGTCTGCAGGCCGATGCTCTATCCACTGAGCCAAACCAGTTAGGGCTATAATCTTCTTTTTTGTGGACATACATTTCATTTCTCCTAGATGAATTCCTAGGAGTGGGACTGCTGTGTTTTATGATAAATTTATAAGAAGCTGTCAATTTACTTTCAAAAGCAGCTGTTCAAAATGTACCTATCATACTGGTACAGTCCCACTGTCAGTGCATGCAATTTCCAGTTGCCCCACATCACTGTCAACACTTGGTATTGTCAGTATTTTTAATTTTCATTGGAGAATGTTTAATGGGACTTTTTGGCAAAGCTGTGTACATGGCATGTCTATATCTTTTGGTCTCCCCTTTCACTCCTTTCCTGTTAAATAATAACCAGATTATTACAATGGCATCAATGCTAGCTCAGAGTCCCAGCAGAAATGCTGGACAGTCACTTGTCCATTTTCTCTGCTACTTTCAGCTTCCAGGCAATTTTGGAATTCAAAGGAAGCTCCTCATTTATGGCACAGTTCCCGAATTCTGCGGGGATTTGGTATCTGGGGTAATGTCAATGTGATTCAAATATTTGACAGATTCTTATTTTAAACAAATTTGGGCTGTTTGTAGTCTTATGATGCAATCTATTATAGGTTTAGGTTTCAGAAACTCTGGTGGAAGTTTGAGGAGATTAGGAAGCAAGGAACATTTTGAGTTTCCTTTTTTTGGGGGTCTGTTGGTGAACTAACATTTATTGGGCATTTATCATGTGCCAGTCAGGGAGCAGGGTAGATTCACATTGAGTGATCTCATTTTATGCTCCACAGTAAACCTGCGAAATAACTGTTATTAGCCATGAGATCACACAGCTAGTATATGGCAGAGGAAGGATTTCCATTTAAGTCTGCTCTACTCCTACTATTTCCACTTCTTCAGGTGTGACTCAAGTCCTGTTCTCCACAATTTACTGGTTAGTTTCCCAGCCCAAACTGCCTGCACTGCTTTGGGTGTTTTAAAAGCAGCCCTCAGGTGAAATAACACTGCTGGCATTGACATGCAAATCAGGACATTGAGCTTAAGGCAAAAGAGTGATAAATGATGGCAGAGAGACTTGACTTTGGGTGGTGAGCACACAATGAAGCATGCAGATATGGTACAGTGTTGTACACTTGAAACCTGTATGGCTTTATCAAGCAGTGTCACCCCAATAAATTCAATTTTAAAACAAAGGCATTTGCCATTAAAAAAAATAATAAAGCATGCATACCTGTAAAAATTGAAAGAAAAAAAAGAGTGCTCCCAGTTTTATTTCAGTCCTGAAAAAAAATCTGATCCACTTCATAAGGTGGAAAAGGGAGAATTCTCCAGAGAAGCAGAAGGTTTGAGGTGTTCATTTACATTTCAGTACACAAGATGTCCATCTTTCTCAGCTAAATTGCAGTGCTATGGTTACCCAGAGGGCCAGGGTAGGGCTAACCCTTGGGAATAAGATCTGAGTGCAAACTCCAGTTTTTTCCTACGGTCTGTGAGAACCTTGGGCAAACCATGTGAACGCTCTGATTTGGATTCTCTTATCAGTAAGGTAACCAACTCCTTCAGTCCCGGGAAACCCTGGGTCCCAAATGAATCAGAACAGTTGGTCACCCTAATTACAAGATACATGGACAGTATCTGGACCATTACAGACTCTCAGGATATGAGAGCTGTCACTGTTGGAAGTGCTCTGGGGCATTTGATCCATGCGTCTGAAAATGACTCATAGCATTTCAGAACTAATGAGGCTCTGTGAATGATTCCAGGTTCTCCGAATTGACTTAAAAAATAGTTCAGAGCAAAGCCCTGGAGTTGAATTGGACAAATAGCATTGCCTTTCTGAAGAAGTGGCTGTAGAACTTTCCAAGGTAGCAACCCAATGCCTCCAGCCATGAAGTCAGTGTGCTCTAGACCGCTAGCTGAGCCTCCCTAGCCGGAGAAGGGAAGGTGCGTTGGGAGAGTGCCTGCACCTGCAGGACAAAAATCGCCTCAACAAATACCTTTTTGAAAATTGCATAGTTGGTAGGATCTACTGATCAGACTCAATACTTCCCATGGGGCCCTCAATTGAGAAGAAACTGCTATTGTAGAAGAGGTAATGGGACTTGGGTGGTGTGACTTTGAATCCTGGCTGTGTCCTGTCTAACTGAAGTCTTGGATGAGTCACATTTTCTTTGAGCCTCAGAGTTGTCAACTATGAAATGGGGGTAATATTTTTACCTTTCTAAGAACTGTCTAGACTGGAAGTTCAAATTCAGTAGTACATGGGCAAAGCCTTTCTGTAAACCCTTACAAAAGGCTGAGTGTGTGTGTTTGTGTATAAGTCTCTGTGGTTTTATTGGATAAATGAGTTTTCTCCCATGGTTTTCTATATCCTTTTTAAGAAAATGAGCAAACAAGTATCTCAATAGACTTAAAGGTGGTCATTACATCACTAACTGACCCTGATTACTTGCTCTCCAGCCCCTCTGCCTTGCTTGCTCTTTGGATGACAGTGATACTGGTCTTTTTTTTTTTTTTTTAAATTTTTGGCGCTCACCCTGCCCAGAGCTTTTGCCCAATCCATTTCCTTTGCTCTTCCTTGTTTCCCCTTTGCTTCCATCTTACTCAGTTAATTCTTTAAAAAAAAATGTATATTTTTATTGTTTTTATTGATTTTTTACAGAGAGGAAGTATATATTTTTATTGTTTTTATTGATTTTTTTACAGAGAGGAAGAGAGAGGAATAGAGAGTTAGAAACATCGATGAGAGAGAAACATCAATCAGCTGCCTCCTGCACACCCCACACTGGGGATGTGCCCACAACCAAGGTATATGCCCTTGACCAGAATCGAACCCAGGACCCTTCAGTCCGCAGGCTGACGCTCCATCCACTGAGCCAAACCAGTCAGGGCTTACTCAGTTAATTCTTAGTCAGCCTTCAAAATTCAGTTCCACACCTCAAGGAAGCTTTTCCTTGAAACTTTCCCTACCTAGCCCTTATGTTAGGTCTCTGCTGATACATATCATACATTCTAAATTGTGTAATTAGCTGTTTAATATGAGCCATGAGGATAGGGACTGGGTCTGTCTTTTCATGGCTGACTTCCAACCCTAACATAGTACATTACATGTAGTAGACCTTCAAATATATTTCTGGAGAATAAATTTTGGTATAAATATGCTCATTTGACAGTCTTTTACCTGGTACCTACTTTCTGGCCCAGGATAATCCATGACCTTATATATCTCACATTCTAGTGGGGGAGACATACTAAACAAGTAAACAACTGAATAAATGCAACATATAAATAAGCAACCAAATAAATAATCTGACATCAGTAGCCCCTCGGTTGTCTGGCTGCAGGCATACATTTAAAACCACTGCCTAGCCATATTTATATGCAAGCATTCATTCAGTGCAGTAAATAAATAACCATAATCCAGTCTGTTTCTTGAATTACCATCTATCTTATGGCCTTGAACCTGGTCGCCTCCTCTGCTTCCCTCTACGTTCTCTACAGAATTGAAGTTCTACTCTCCATATTGCCATTGAGAAATCACAACACATGTGCCACCAACTCAGACATCGCTAATTAATCACAGCACTCTTTCCCAACGAGTTAGCCTTAGCTTTGGAAGCAGGCCTTCATTAACAGTCAGATGGCCTGCAAGATGAAACTGTGGGGCCGTCCTTGCTCTGGGCATACAGCTTTCCTGGCAATGCCTCCTCCCTTGCCTGGGCCAGACATTCAGTCCTCAGCACTCCCCGCTTCCATTTCTAGACTTTTCTTATCCAATATGTAGTCAGTGGACACATGTGGCTATTTAAATGTCAATAAAATTAAAAACTCAGTTCTTCATTTGAACTAGCCATACTTCAAATGTTCAAAAGCCCTTGGTTTAATGGCTCCCATGTTGGGTGTGGCAGATATGGAACATTCCTATCATTGAGGACAGTTCTTCTGAACAACAGTGTTATAGACTGGAAAGTCACCTCTCCTGCCTGCCCCAGCCATTGTTGATTGAAATCTCTCTGAGATGCTCTGAAACTAATCCGTTGACAGGCATGGAGAGTTTCCAAATTCCTGGGGTTTGCTTTTAGGTTCTTGGTGAATTACTTACAAATTGTTTTTGAATGACCTATATTGTTATACTGGCTGCGTAGAGCAAGCTCTCATTCAAAAACTTTGGCTAGTGGTGTTGCTATTTTTCCTTAGGTGTTCCACTGAATCTTGGTATTTGTGTTTGACCATTCTAGAAAATAGTTTCTGGTAAAGTGGTTCAAGAGATGGCTTTTCTGTTATCCTAGTTCAAAGTCTTCATTAGTGGGTGGTTGAACCACTGGCTGAAGGGCCATTGACTCCTCCCCTTTGCCATTTACTGATGATTGCCTTCACACCCTGGGGACGACTATGATGGCACTTGTCAGAGTACACAGGCAGAGAAATCTTGCTGAAAGCCCAAATCTGATATCATCACAGGGCCCCTATGCTTGTAACAACACACAGAATAATTTTAAAATCATATAGTAATGAATAGCCTTGGGCCTGTGTGGCTCAGCCGGTTGGAGCATTGTCCCGTGCACCGAAAGGTCATCTGTTCAATTCCCAACCAGGGCATATACCCAGGTTGCATTTTCGATCCCTTGGTGGGGCCCCTGCAGGAGGAAACCTATTGATGTTTCTCTCTCTCCCTTTCCCTTCCTCTTTCTCTAAAAAACAAACAAACAAAAAGGAATCAAATTTTTAAAAAGTATGTATTGGATAAACAGTACTAAATTCTACCCTTAAGGTTTTCTATTATATCGCACTCAATAAATTTCCGAACACATTTTGGTTACTATTGGTTTCACATCTGGATAAATAAGAAAAAGAGAGGATGGGAAAAGAAAAAGTCTGATAATGAAAACTACCTTTCAGCCCTTTATAGATATCTTTTTTTATTCACGAGTGAGAAAAGTGATCTTTGTTAAGGCAGGAGGAAGGACTGGGAGTTAGTCCTAAAAGATTCTAATATGGGATTTGCTGTGCCTTTGTCTAGCACTTTACATGAGTGTCAGTAGGGAAAGAGATGGGAAAATGGCCCCAGGGTGGATTTGGCGAATTTCCTCCCTGTTAGCTGGGATGAAAATTTGAATGACACCTTGAAGTGATTTAAAACTCTTTAATTTACACATCCAGTTAGCTGGAAGGCCCCTAGGCATCACATTCAGAATGTAGCAGTGCATGGGAAAGATGAGAGTGAGAGATATGAGCTCTCCTTCCTCCATCCCAGCTGTGGCAGACAATCTGGACCAGGGTGTGAGAATGCAGGTAATAGAAGAGAACAGTAACCAAAAGAGAAAAAGGCATATGGCCAAGCCCATAATAAAGATACCTTTTTTGGTATTTTTATGTACCATTTAAACAAATATTAAGCACACAGAGGTACATTTGGCAAAAATTAGAATTGTAGCTAAGGCAACCACAATTGCCCATTAGTCATTACCTTCTTTTTCCTTCATGTTTGAGGTAAGGACAGGAAGCTGGAGTTCATTTTAGAGGCCTGGGACTCAGGGAAGGTTCACTTTTCACCTCTGAGATGTTGCGGGTGAAAAGATGGAATTGTGGCCTGGCTGGTGTGGCTCAGTGGTTGAGCGTCAACCTATGAACCAGGAGATCATGGTTCCATTCCCCCTCAGCGCACATGCCCAGGTTGCGGGCTGGATCCCCAGGAGAGAGTGTGCAGCAGGCAGCCGATCAGTGATTCTCTCTCATCATTGATGCTCCTCTCTCTCACTCTCCCTTCCGCTCTCTGAAATCAATAAAAATATATATATTTTTAAAAAGATGGAATTGTGGCGTTTGTGATGTCAACAGCTTCAAGCAACCCGAAACCTAGAAAGGTGCATGTACAAAGAGCAAGAGTACCAATAACTAGTGGGCTTTTAATCCCTGGAGACCTCCTTGCCTTAACCATTGGATCTTCCCATGCTCACTAGTCAGAAATGTGTATGCATTGCCTGTCTGTTGGGCTAACAAAGGCACTCAGCTCATGCTATTGTCAGAGAATGAAACTCCCCTGTCATTTGGGGGAAGCGAGGTTCTTGGGGTGCAGCTGAAATAAGAATTTTCAGAAGCTCCCAATGGGAGGATGAAATGTGGAAGAAGGCTTTATTGGCATAGGGTTACATTTCTTGGGTTCCTGTAGCAGGGGTCAAGCAGGGGTCACAAGAGTCAGGTGCCCTGGAGCCAAGAGAGAGATAGCGGCTTCTTTGTCTAGAACAGTGGTTCTCAACCTTCCTAATGCTGCGACCCTTTAATACAGTTCCTCATGTTGTGGTGACCCCCAATTTCATTGTTACAAATTGAACAAATTAAAGCATAGTGATTAATCACAAAAACAATATGTAATTATATATGTGTTTTCCGATGGTCTTAGGTGACCCCTGTGAAAGGGTCGTTCGACCCCCAAAGGGGTTGCGACCCACAGGTTGAGAACCGCTGGTCTAGAAGTTTATACTTTTAGATTTGCACTCTTGCAATGGCCATGCCCACCCTGGTCAATTACCTGTTTCCAGGAGTGATTGACATGAAAGCATTTCCCAGGTCACTCAGACCTTACTGGGCATGTGTCTAAACTGCCTTTGTCTACTCTAGTTCCTCCTCCCATTAATCAGAGGGGGTGGGGAGACGTGGGGGTGGGGCTGATGGGGGATAAACTTGGAGAATGTTTAATGGGACTTTTTGGAAAAGCTGTGTACATGGCATGTCTATATCTTTTGGTCTCCCCTTTCCCTCCTTTCCTGTTAAATAATAACCAGATTATTACAACGGCATCAATGCTAGCTCAGAGTCCCAGCCGAAATTCTGGACAGTCACTTGTCCATTTTCTCTGCTACTTACAGCTTCCAGGCAATTTTGGAATTCAAAGGAAGCTCCTCATTTATGGCACAGTTCCCGAATTCTGCGGGGATTTGGTATCTGGGGTAATGTCAATGTGTCAGATGTTGCTTTGCTGGTGTGTATCCCTCTAGTGAAGGAAGATGAGGTAGAGAAAAAAGGAAATCCTTGAGGAAAAAGCAATATCGAAGATCTAACGTTTCACTGCTTCTGTGATGTTGAAAATATACATGAAGTCTTCGTTATTTCGATGCGTCAGTTTAATGATGGCCTAGAGCTGAGATTTGCATCTCCGAGGCTATCAACTATAGAGCTACAACAATAAAGTAGCACCACACACTTCATTCCATTATTTAGTTTTATTTTCCCCTTTTGTGTCCTTTGTGTTACAGCTATCTTCAAAAAACTGAAAGATCTATAAAGAGTTAACTTCATGCTGCGTTAAGTACTAAGTCCTAACCCTCTTCAGGGCTAGACTGGGTATCTGTTTAGTGCCAAGTAGGTACAGCCGAGTCCTACACAGTAATGTTCCAGCTGAGGGTCATACCACTCTTTGAAAAATTGTCTGGCTTTCTGCTGATGATTCATCAGAAAAATGAGCATGGTAATTGAATTGGGGACTTAAAAGGTTCACAGGAAAACAGCAGCGTTCAACTGTTGGCGCTGTCGTAAGAAATTCTGTTCATGTGCAGTAGGTAAGGCAATCCTCTATTGCAGTGGTCTCTTTAGCAAGTGCAGGCTACTTAGTTTTTCGTCCTGATCAGTTACAAGAGGCTGTCCATCATTGCTGTTGAATCAAAGCAGGGTTTGGAAATATCGAGTTGAAAAGCGCGTCTCCCTGTAGATGCCGGAGATGCCTTCTACATGTTGATGAGATTCTGAGAAGGAAATCTGGGTACGACAGCACAAGATGACAATCAGAGAAACTAGCACAGATGAGTTTTCAGAGGAAAGGATTGGTCTCCTTTCCAGCGTGGCAGTGATAACCGTGACAGGGACATGTAGCCACTTCACTGTGGAAGGGACCAGATTTAGCTTCCAATTGTATGGATAGTTGGTTTGCATAGGTTGAATGAAATAACCGCCTTTTGGCAACTTAAAGGTCTACTGCTCTCCAGAGCAATGTTTCTCAACCGGGGGCAATGTTGTCCCCCCCACCACCACTGGGGACATTCAGTAATATCTGTAGACATTTTTGGTTGTCAACCAGGAGTGAGGTCTCCTGGTATCTAGTGGGTCGAGGCCATGGATGCTGCTACATATCTTGCAATGCACGAGACAGCCTCCTACAACAATGAATCATCAGGCCCCAAATGTCAGTAGTGCCAAGGTTGAGAAACCCATGTTTAGAGAATGTTCTAGATCTGTGGGTCTAGAAGACTTGCATATGCTTCAATTTTGAGGGGAAGGGTTAAGCAGAAAATATCTAAGGCTTTTTCTTATTAAGGAGTTTTCAGGACCCCCGAATCTGTGAATTCATCCTTTCGCCAGATCTGATTTGAAAAGATGAGTCTGAGAAGAAAGTTCTTTACAGCCAAAATTCCAAGCATTGTCTTAAAGCAAAGACACTCACTGAGACTCTTTCTGTTGCCTTGAAGGTGGATGATGGGAATTCTCCTCCCTAAACATAATTTTCTTAGGCTATCACAAAGATTTTCTCTCTCAGTGCCAAAATATATACGCTTCATGTTTCCAAATCAGTGAATCCAAATCCTATAGCTGTTATACTCTTATTAAATTTTGCTACAAGCATGTTCCTATCTTGTACAATATGGATTAATCCATGCTCATGACTTTTCAAATCAAGAAAAACATTGTATTTCAAGTAGTTTACACATTTTCTTTTTATAAAAACAATATAAGGCTAAGAATATTTATCCCTGTAAAGTATCGGTAACCAACTAAATAAATCATGTTGGAAGAGAGATGACTACTTAAACCCACCTACTGGGTTTAAAAACTGTTAAACAAGGGTACAAGCAGTCCAAAGTCATTTTTTTAAAGGACATACTTGGTTAAGAAGGAAAATTCTGTTTACTCCACTCCAAATCTTGCAAGATTTTATCTACCGAACTTGTTATTTTCTCTTTATTGAAACAAGAAATTAACTATGTCTGCATGAGATGGCCAGGGAAAGAAAGGTCCCGCATCAGTTTCCACATTGTGAGCTCAGACCAAAAAGTATAATACTTTCTTTCAGGAGTTGGCAAACTTTTAATGCAAAGGGCCAGATAGTAAATATTTCAGCTTTGTGAGCCATGCGGCTTCTGTCTCTACTACTCAACTTCGCTGTTGCAGTGTGAAAGCAGCTGTAGACAACCCACAAATGAGTCAATGTGGTTGCATGCCAATAAAATGTCTTGATAAAAACAGGCATTGGTCCCACTTTGGCCCTCAAGCCCTAGTGTCCCCACCTCTGCTTAATTGAACCCAGGCAGTTTTATCATGGGCAAAGGCATCATTCCTGTTATATTTTTTGCAATGGTGAGGATTATGTATGGACGCCCAATACGATCTTCAAAGCCTCTAGGTTGGGAATGATTGTAGGATGTACTTATGTGTTGGTTCACACACCCTCAACAACATAATAGGAAAAGAAGACTGCCCTCCCCGCTCCACACACACACTCACAAATTGATTTTGTTAAAAAGTGCAACAATGTTCATGGGAATTGTCTAATAGGGTCTGTCAGCTTATTATAAACATACCAGTGATTTTTTATTTTATTTATTTTTTTATCCTCACCTGAAGGTATTTTTTCCATTGATTATTTTAGAGAGAGTGGAGGGGAGAGAGGAGGGGAGAAGAGCGAGAGAAACATCGATGTGACAGACACACATTGATTGATTGCCTCCTGCACACTCCCCGACCAGGGTTGGGGATTGAGCCTGCAACCCAGGTAGGTGCCCTTGACGGGGAATCGAACCTGTGACCCTTTAGTCTGTGGGTTGATGATCTGACCACTGAGCAACTGGCCAGGGCTACTACATCATTTTAAATATTTGCTAGATTTCAGAATTGGTGAAGAATCAGGTTGGGGGAAGAAAGAAATGAGTCCTTTCAAACACGGGTTCCCTGCAGGCTAAAGCTGCGCTGTGGACTGCTGGTCAGAGTAGTGGATCTCACTCCACAGTCATGAGACGTTGCTTGGCTCTGACCTTGGTAGCATATGATAAGTATGGCACTGCCTTATTCCCTGTATTCTGGGTCCTCCTGATATACCTCTGCTAATGTGGGTTCTGTTATTAGGCCCTGTCAATGTGTCAGCTAATATAATGTAAGAGGGAGCGACAGTTTGCACAAACTGTAAAGAGAGAAATGAGCCACCAGAAGTTCCTAGCTCTCTATTCCTCAGTAATCACGCCACTGTGATCAAACACTGTGACACTTCCAACAAGCCAGACAGTCACGATGTGGAGGCAATGAGAGGTTTCCCCCCACCTCTTAAGTGCCCTCAGTCAAGAAAGATAAAAAACCGAAGTAGTTTTGTGTGAGAGTTCTCAATCATGGGGCGGGAGGCGCAGTGTGCCGTGGAACGCACAAGCGTAAAATTGCCCCGAAGTCTTCATTTTATGTGAAATGTGAGGCTCTTAAGAAATAGTCTCTGATTTCTTGAATGAAATATCCACTATGTTTCTATGTTCAATTAGCCAGGTTTTCTTCAATTCTACCAGTCAACACACACACACACACACACACACACACACACACGTCACACACAAAAAAGCAATGTTAAAAATTGGCTTTTCACACGATCCAGTGACAAGTTCATGAGTAAAAGCTTTCCTGTCTAATTAAAAGGAGCCTGTTATGCATAAAGAACTAATTTTATCAGGCTCGTTTGAGGAAAACTCAATATAATGCTTACATGTCTGGCGCAGTCCAGTCTCCTATTTCCAGGAAGCATGAAAAACAGACAAAGCTTTTCAGCCTCAGATAGAGCTGGCTTTCTCTTCTCTTCCATTTCCGTCCCTTCCCCAACCATATATATAAGTAATATAATTAAATAAATAAACGTACACAAAACAAGCTAGTGAATTCATCATCTATTGCTATGTAACAAATTACCCCCAAATTTAGCAGCTTAAACATCAATAAACTATTATTTCACACATTTTTGTAGGTCAGGGATTCAAAGAGCATATGTGGGTGGCTCTAAATGAGGGGCTCTCATGAAGCTGCAGTCCACAGATGTCAGCTGGGGCTGCAGTGACCTGAAGGCTGGACTGGGGCCTGATGATCAGCTTCTAATGTGGTCCCATCATGTGGCTGCCAAGTTAGTGCTGGTTGTTGGTAGGTGGATTGAGTTCCTCACCATTTGAATCTCTCCTTTCGATGTGGCAGCTGGTTTCTCCCGGAACAAGTGATCTAAGAGAAAGGAAGGCAGAAGCCACATGTCTTTCTGAGTTTGCCTGGGAGGTCACACTCTGTCGTGTTTGCAGTACCCTATTGTCACACAGATCAGCCCTTGTCAGTGTGGCAGGAGACAACACAGGGGTGTGTGTACCAAGAGGTGAGAATCTTGGAGGTGGGCGTCTATATCCAGTGGCTTGAAAAGATTCTTCGAGTTAGTACCTGTCCTTCGTTTTTGTGTGCATGGAGATAGAAACTCCAGCAAACTTCCTTTTTAAACCTGTGGAGGCCATAATTAAGCTAGGCTTTTCACAAAAACAGAGATGTTAAACTTAGCAAATATCTGATGGGCTCATATATTTATTTAGTTTTATTTATTTTTCTATTAATAGCACCTTTCAGATACATTCTCTGGATGTTGTAGTGGATGCTGGTTGTTCAATTAAAAAAATTCTCCTAAAGGGTTACACTTACATTTATTTTGCTTTACTTTTCATCTCTTGCTTAGGAATCCCAAGGTCTTACTGACTTATATTTTTCATGTAACTTTCCTCTATGGAATCTGTTTTATTTAGGAGAAGCTGAACTGCTATTAAAAGGAAAAAAAAAGACCTAAAGATGTATAATGTCTCAAACACAATACAACTTCATTTCTCACTCATGTGACAGTACAAGCTATATGTTCCGGATCAGTGGTGGCTTTCCTTCATGCGCTGAGCCAGGGACCTAGACTCCTTCCATCGTGTGGTCTGCCCTCCCTGGTGGCCAAATTATCACTTGCATGCAGTTTGAGGAAGGGGTTAGAGTGTGGAGATGACAACGCCACTTATGTTCTGCGGAGCGAGCTTGTCACAAGGCATTGACTAGTCCAAGGTGACTGAGAAAGGTGATCCCTTGTGGGGCAGCTGTTTCCCAGATACAAGTTTATTCTCTCGAAGGAGGGGGGTCTGGGGTCAAAATGGATTTTGATAAAGAGGAAACCATCTGTACTTGAGATTTTCATGCTCCTGGGAACTGACATTTTATGAGAACTGAAATTATGCATGATGTGAAATTTTGTGGCAAAAGTTAAAATTACTTCACTTGATAAGTAAAATTTAAAATAATGTGAACCAATTCCCATAGTAAAATTTTCAACAAGAGCCCTAGCTGGTTGGCTCAAGTGGATAGAGCATTGGCCTGCACACTGAAAGGTCCCTGGTTCAATTCTCGTCAAGGGCACATGCCTGGGTTATGGGCTCGATCCCCAGTGGGGGGCGTGCAGGAGGCAGCCAATCAATGATTTTCTCTCATCATTGATGTTTCTATCTCTCTCTCCCTCTCCCTTCCTCTCTGTAATCGATAAAAATATATTTAAAAAAATTTTCAACAAGAGTCACACAATTTCACACTTGGTGGCCAAGTGCATTGTAAACTGTTTACACTGTTGATGAATGGGTGGGCACCACTTTGCACTGATCAACATAAATGACCACCATTCCTTTTCAAGATCATTCTAGAATAATGTGAGGTCTTGGAGATATCAACATTATCATAAGACACAATCAATCTCTTTTACCTAGAGTGTTCTTGGATTTATACTCATGTTACTGCTCCTTCTAATCTTCTGGCTTGTTTATCTAAACCACTTCTTTTGACCCCAATGTTAAATGGTCAGCATCTAGTTGAGGTACTTCTGAGCCATTGTTGTTGACACTGCTTTTCTAATTGTCATTGTCATCATCAGCAACACCACTTGCCCAGCACTTACTGGGGCCAGGCAGTGACCTAAGTGTTTTGCTTATCTCTTATCTCATTTAATAATACTCACAAAACCTTATAAAGTAAGTATATTACCCTCATTTGATAATTAAGCTAAATGAGTTTCAGAGACAGTTAATGGTGGATCTGAGATTTAAATATATTCTATCTGGTACATGGCTCGTGCCCTTTCTTCCACCATATGATGTACATCAGACTAGAGTCATATAAGTACATTTGACTTTTGGTCTCATATCTCCAGGCTGATTTAAATCACATGTTTCTTGATCCTTAAATCATACTGTGGAGGTATTTTCCTCTCTTTTGCAATCATCTGTGATCCCAAACATGGCCTCTTCACTTCCAAACAGAGGCATTTTATTTCGTGTGATGTCTTTGCAAACTCACAGATACATTAAGGCTAAGCTAACTTTTCCTTTTTTTGAACGTGAGTCTCCTTTTGTGAATGAATTTGCAAGCGTCTTGAGGAAAATGGAGTATTGGGCAGTAACCATTTTGGCTTTAGAGAGGAGACTCCAATCTCCTGTAACAAAGAGTGAAGGATGGATCTCTTGTCAGTTTAGAAAGACTTCATCTATTACCACCTTTCGCAAGGCTTTTTATTCTATCCCACACTACCAGCTCTTCAGTAAACTGGCAAATGGATGCAGCTGATATGGATTTTCTCATTCGTTGGGTTTTTAAGCCCAAGGTGTCTTCAACAGCTTTTTTCTCCGTCTAGCCTTATTGAGTCAGTCTTCAAAAGTGGTGAAAAGAACAAACTTTCAACTCAGACAGCTCTGACTTGGAATTCTGGCCCCAAAACTTCATAGCTGTGTGTGATGTTTGAGAAATTACTTAATTTTTCACTACATCGGTCTTCAATTCTGCAAATAGAAATGATGATGCCTAAAGATTAAATAAGGCAAAAGAAATAAAAATACTCAGTACAGTTTCAGTAGACTGGTAGGTCCCCGGATAGTTATTGCTACATTAACTTTTTCATAAAAATAGCAGTTAGAATGTAGCAACAGCCAGTGTGAAAAACAGCTAGAAAAATCAGGGTTGATTTTTCTCACCTAATAATTCTGGAGATTGGTGGCTGCTAGTGATGTTAAGGCAGGATCTCAGGGCTGGAATCTCTGCGATTCTCTTGGCTTAGACCTCATGTTGGCAAGATAACATCTGCAGCTCTAGACTTCATATCCCTGTGTGAGGTCAGAGGAAGAGGGAGGTGTCAGCTATGCTTTTCTCTACTGTTAGGAAAACACACAAGCTGTGCCGAGATTCCTTAGCAATTTTGCACTGACCTCTCATTGGCCAGGCTGTGCCAAATGAGCATCTCTAGCTGCAAGAGAGATTGGATAGGGACTATTTAGCTTTCCCAGCTTCAACAGAGGACTTGGACAAGAACCCTATTTATAGCCTCACTTGGGGGTAGGGGCAGCATGGGAATGGGGTATAAAGAGTATAAAAGAGGAATGTGTGTGATGTGAAAACATGGTAGAAAAAATGATTACATAGGAGTGGGGCTTGAGGCTTAATTAGAGAGAAAAGAATGTTTAAGAAAGATGCTAGAGAATGGATAATGGGCATGGAAAAGGAGTTTCTAGGCAGTAGAAATGAAATGGGATGCAGTGATACATGGGCATTGCATGTGTTTCCTGTGTGGGACTTGGTAGAAAGTTGGTGGGTGGAGAGAGAGAGAGAGAGGAAGAAAGAGAGAGAGAGAGAGATGGATGGTGGTAGTGGGGAATATTATATTAAGACTGGAGCATAAGTTGGCACTAGACTTTAAAGGACCTTGTGCCTACTAAAAAGCAGTTTGGACTTGATCCTGCAGGTGGGGTGTACACTAGATGGCTTTTCATAAGGATGTGATAATGAACTTATGTTTTGAACTGGAATGAAGAAATATTAGATGCAGATTAGCAATGATGGCGCATTGAGTTAGGGCTGTAAGGAAAAATGAGGAGATAGCAGATACCAGAAGTATTTGTGTGGTGGACATGACACAACTTTTCCTGAATTGCTTAAGACTAACAGAGGGAGGAGTTAAAAAGTCTAGCTTGGGTACATGATGATGCCATTGAATAAAGAGAAGGAATTCTGGGAAAAGAGCAGGCTGGAGGGGAGAGGGTAATGACTTTGGTCTTAGATGTACTGTATAGAGTTGAAAGGTTCTATAGGACTTCTAGAGATGGGACATTTAACTCCGAAGGTCAGGAAGGTGAAGTTACAGAGTAATAGCTTAGGGCAACATATACAGTGGTGAAAACCAAAAATGAAAAGACAGATGGAAGAAACTGAGAGGGAGTGGCATTCTAGAGGAGCCAAATGCCTTAGAGAAGTCATACAGAGCAGAAGTGATTCTCAGCCCTCATTTAACTTTTCATTTGCCATGTCTCTGACATGTCCCCCATTTTGGAATGTACCCTTGTCTAAACCCTAATTCTTTGTTATCTGAAGTGCTGCACCTTTCTTTGTAGTTTTGTTTAAAGTAGAAATCTTCTTTAAGACAGTTTTCAAAACTGAAGTAACTTCTAGATTTTTTTCTACTACAAAAGCAATATATGCTCATTGTTAGAAAAATTAGAAAATACTGATAGAAAATAAGAAGAGCAATGCTCTCACAATCCCACCACCAAGCAATCACCACAGCCAGGATCTTGGTAAGTATTTTTTTTTAAATATATTTTTTATTGAATTTCCACAGAGAAGAAGGGAGAGGGGCAGAGAGTTAGAAACATCGACGAGAGAGATCGATCAGCTGCCTCCTGCACGCCCCTCAGTAGGGATGTGCCTGCAACCAAGGTACATGCCCTTGACCGGAATCGAACCTGGGACCCCTCAGTCCGCAGGCCGACGCTCTATCCACTGAGCCAAACCGGTTCAGCTTGGTATGTATTTTTATAGACCAGTATTTTTAGACAAACACACAATTCAACATAAGTTAAAATACCCTGTAAATTAATCAAGTAGTATTGTAGCCTACTTTCTTAAATAACACAATATACTGTATCATAAAAATATTTCTGTGTTAATACGCATCTAACAGCATTACTTTTCATGGATGAATAAGAGTTCACTCAATGTACATGTAATTTTAAACAATTATTCCCTTAAAGTTGGATGTTTAGGTTGTTCCTAGTTGTACCCTATTATAAACGGGGCTGCAGTGAACATCCTTGCAGGTACAGGCTAGGACACTTTAGTAGATGAATGTCAATGTTAGGAAGCATCTTTAGGATAAATGCTTAGAAAGGAATCTCGAAATCCTTTTGAGACTTGGTCTCCGTTTCCTCCCACTCTCCACATGGCTATCTCGGAGGCTCCTGGTGGACTTTTCCTAGTCTCCTTCCAGTTAATACAAAGGCATCTCTTTGCACTGCTCTGCATGTGACTTATTCTCATGCTACCGCGGGTTTCCTGAGGAGTCACCAGTGTTTGGAGTGTTGTGACGGGAGAACCAGAAGCAACGGTCAAACAGAACAGTGGCTCATCCCAAAGAGCAACTTGCTAATACATTTCTAATAAGGGATGAGCTCCTCACTGAAGCAGGATCAGCAGTCATCCTCTGAAATAAACAACAACAACAACAACAACAACAACAAGAGGTTAAATCTCTTAAGTTACCTGGATGGAATCATTTCCTGGTAGTATGGGCTATTGAGCTTTGAAATGCGTTCCTGGTTGTGACTTCAGAGTCTTAATCTGGAGATCCTTAAGCATTTTCAGAATCTCTTTTGGCACAAGTGGGTAAGTAAACTTGTGTTAGAATGAGGTGCTCCTCTCGGTGACCTCTCTGGGCGATTGCTAAGTGTATGAAGTCACTCTTCAACCTGGGAGATGTGCCATTACCCAAGGTTTATTGTACTTTGTTCAAGTGATTATCATTTAAGCCCGTTTTCGGTGTATGTTGGTGTGACTCATTCCGTAGAGTAGATTGAAATCTGAAGTTATTTTTCCACTTCAATTCTTTTGTCCACGAATAGTGCTTCTGTGAGAAAAGAGATCGGTGTTGTTTATTGTTGCTACTTTTGTTTTCTTATAGCTGGAAGCTTTTTCTATCGATACAGATTCCAGTTCTTTATGAAAGATCAGATTTAGTCACATGTAAGCTGTACGTCCAGGGTTACTCTAAATGACACCATTTTCAACCTCCTACAAAACTCACTTCGATTCTCATCTGTTTCTTTATTTTTTTATATTTTGGGCTTTCTTTAGAAATATTTTCCTGTTTCCTCTTTCTTTGGGGCTAAATGCCTGAAGGAGAAAGTATAGGCAGCCAGCTGAATATTTTTTTCCTCTAAATAAAAGATCACAGAAGGTGCCTCAGGAGATTTAGACCTCAGCAAAAGTAAAACGAGCATTTTTATTCACTCTTCTGGGACGATTTTACATTTGGGGGGCCTTTGTGAGCCTCCTCTTCCTATCCTTTAAGTATTTTGTCCGTGAGAACTAATTTAATTTTCTAGTGTTACAGTGATAGACAAAGTGAGATTAACACATGAAGGTAGGGGTTTTGATTCAGGGAAATATGACCATCTCATGTGGGGTTTTCACGACTGAAGCCTTTATTCAGATGTGGAAAAATATTTAAAAGGTAACTCAGTTCTGTCTCTTTGGATTTCATGTGAAAAATAAGGAAATACGCAACTGCCAACTGCCTCCCCCAACCCCCCAAGTCCCTAATTTTTTGTCCCTTGACTGTATCCTTTTCCAACACTGACAGGTGAGTTTGTGGTGTTCTTCCCTTGAAATTTTACAGTGGGCATCAGAGGGCTATATACCCTCACTTAAAATAAAAATACTGGTTTCACCAGAAAGAGCCCATGGTGGGAACAACCTGGTCAATTGGAATCAGTGCAAATATGCACACTGAGGGAAGAAGAAAGCCCATTGACCTGGGATGTGGGAGCCCTGTGGTGTTCCTGACCACCTGGAATGAGCTCTGAGGCCTTCGGTGACTCTTCCTCATCCTGGGTTTCCCCCTGTTAGTGAGGAGCTAGTCTGAGGGACAGGGATCCTAACTCCTCAGTTATGGCCTGCTGCTAATTTACTGGATCCATCTGCCTCCGAAAGACTTCCTCCTGTCATTTCCTCCTAGGTGTGATAATCGGAATGCACTCTTCCAAATTACAGACACACTCAAGTAAGCATTTAGTATCAGGATATAAAATTGTCTTAAATGCCCCTAAATTCGCTGAGTGTATTTAGTGTCACTTCTGAAACCATGAACTAAGTCCAAAGTTGTGAAATGAGGAAGTGGGAGTTAATGATCACTACAATTCTGCATTTTCAATGGAATCACTCAGTGACCAACTCATGGGAAGCAAATACTTACTTGGTTGAGGACCCAGCAGGTAGACATGGGGCATGTGGGAACAGTGAAGCTGTGAAAGGCAAAAAATTAGGGCTAGGGCCCCTATCTGCTGGGAGTTGGCAGGTTCAGGGGAAGCCGAAAAGTTGGGTGAAGTGTAGACTATTTTTTTTCAATTCCAAAAATTTATTTATTTATTTTTTCAACCGGTTTTATTTTTTTAATTTCTTTATTGATTAAGGTATTACAAATGTGTCCTCAACCCCCATGTTATTTGTTTTATTTGTTTTTTTAGATCCCATATATGTTAAACCTTATGATTAACTGTCTGATTAACATCATTAAAATGATCATACTACCCAAACTAATCTACAGATTCAGTGTGATCCTTATTAAAATACCAATGGCATTCTTCTCAGAACTAGCACCAATAATCCTAAAATTTATAGGGAATTGGTGTGGAGTTTTTTATTTCATCTTACTTGGAGCTCATTAAGTTTCTTGGATGTTTACATTAATGTCTTCCATCAAATTTGGGAAGTTTTCAGCCATTATTACTTAAATCATTGACATTTCTGGGTTGCTGGCTCCTCCAGTTCTCAGGCTGAGTGTCTGAGGCAAAAAACAAAACACAGGAAACTACTCAAGGTCATGTTGCTCCTCTGCTCCTCAGATCACTCGCCAGTTTGCCTTCTTTTTTACACCTTTTAGAGCCTCTTATATTTATTTTGTATATAATACCCAGTGTTTTTAGTTGTGCTTAGATAGAGGAATAGGAAAAGTACTTCATCTTCTTACAAATGGAAGCCTTAGGATGTTTTATGTCTGCATATATACTGTCCTTAGTGTGTTGATTAAATGTTGAGTTTTTAAATTCATGTTTATTCTTTTTTAATGTTTTTATTGATTTTAGAAAGAGAGAAACGAGGTGAGAAATATAGATCAGCTAGCTGCCTCCTGCATGTTCCCCACTGGGGATTGAGCCCAAAACTTGGGAATGTTGATTTTAAATATTATTCTTTTACCTAGATAAAAGCCAAGAAAAAACATCTGAGAACAAAGAAGGAAAGAAATTCTACCCTAGCAAGACATAAAAATGCCAGAGAAGAGCGAGAGGTAAATAAGTATCCATTGATCTGGTTGTTAGCAGCTTCTGAAAAAAATGTTTGCAAGAGAATGGCAAGTTATTTCCTCTTACACTTCCCATTCCCTAATTATTCCTCAGGAAAAGTTAATGATTAAATATTTTCTCATCTTATTCACTGTTTATAAAAGCACAAAAGAACCTTGACAGATGAGAGGTGGGTCTTATTAGGTGTGATATTTAAATTTCACTTATATTTACCTTACTCAGAAAAGTATTTGAGTCATCTGACAAAGATGCATCCAGGATAGCAAAAAAATAAATTAAAATTAAGAAAAATTAAATGGGAATACAAAAGTATAGATGGTGCAGGGAGGTTAGCTTCCACCGAGGCAGAAGGGGAGCTCTGCAGACCCATTCACTAGCAAAAGTAGGTGAGAACTATTAAAAACAAGACAAAAAGCAACCATTTAAACAATGAGGTTCAAAGATTTCTTCCACAAAGAAGTCAAAAAGCAGGAGGCCAGTGTTGCATACCAGTCCTTTGGTTGATCTTTCCCCCTTACCCCCACACTCCCCTACCTTCCCTCTGAGGTTTGATGGTCTGAAAAGAAGCATGTAGACTGTTTTAGAGTGTGTGAGTGTTGTTCTTTCCCCATGTTAGGCCACTCTCTTGTTTTTTGTTTATTTCACACCTTTAATCCTTGACACACCTTAACCCTTTTCAACTCGTCTTTTCCTCATAAGCATCTACTCTAATTATGTTGTCCTTGAAAATACATATAAAATATGTCACCTTCGTTCTTCTTAGCAAGGCCTGCCCTCAAGAGAAACCATTTCTCAGAGCCTCACTTACCTGGGGGAAGGGAAGCCCCTCTTGCCTTTCTGCTTCACCTGAGGGGTGGGGTGAGGACTGAGAAGCATGTGTAAAGGTCACAGGCAGGGACACAGGCTCACTGAAGGCTGAGACCTACTCATAGAACAATAGAATGTTTCCCTTTCCCCACCCCTCCCCACCTCATCACCAAAGACCCATTTACTACAGTTCCTTTTACCTAGTGCATCATGTCCACCTTTCACCAAAAAATGACAAGGCATACTATAAGCCAAAACAAAACAAAACAAAAACAAAAACAAGAGAGGGCAAGCATCAGAATCAGACTCAGATTTGGCAGGGTGTTGGAATGATCAGACTGGGAATCATAACTATGATTAATATGCTAAGGGCTCTAATGGGAAAAAGTAGACAACATACAAGAACAGATGGGTAATGTAAGCCGAGAGATGGAAATCCTAAGAAAGAATCCAATAAGAAATGCTGCAAATCAAAAACATTGACACAAATGAAGATGCCTTTGATGGACTCATTAGGAAAACTTCCCTAAGTGAGTCTAAATGTTATGAGTGCATTCAAATGTCACTTTTGAAATTATATACAAGTCTAAACGTTATTGTTTCTGTGAAAAACCTGGCTTTTTACCTAATATATTTCAGACCTGGTTATGATGTTCCTGAAGTCTACAATGTCCAAGGAAGATTGCTTAAGAAGCAATAGGAAGGGGAAGAGAGCATAGCATAGTGACTTTGGATACAAGATGTGCAGTGGAGAAATTATTTGGTGAAATATATTTTTACCATAATGAAGAAAAATTCAGATTTTGGCGTGAAGGATTCTGACATTAGCCATAGAATTTGGATAGCTAAAATGGGGGAGGTGTAACTATGAAAATTACAAGAAATAAAATGTTTTAAAATACCAAAATATTTTACTTATGATTTGCAACACTGTTTTGGTCAGTATGTTCTATTCACATCTTCTTTTTCCCGAGAAAGCTTGCATTTCATGCGTTATGGTTGCTTGATTTTAATTGACAATAGCCATTAACTATGTCTGATTTATGCAGAGATTTCAAATTCTAAAAGAAGTAGGAATAGAAAAGAAATATGTTAGAAGCATTTAAAAATATTTAGGATAGTATCAAGGCACATAATTGACATATTGATTTTTTAAAAATCGGGATCATCAAAAAATATGCCCTTATGCACCTTGCTTTTGTTAATCATACATTGTGGGCATCTTTCCAAGTCACCAGGCCATCACAAATAGACTTGCCTCATTCTTTACCCATTTTATGGATATACAGCAATTTGTCCAACCCCTTCCTAGTTATGCCATCACCTATTTGTTTTTGGGAAGAGGGCTTTGGTAAACACAATTGCACATTATATCTTTAAGTAGTCATGCCAGTGCTTCAGTGGGGGTAGATTATAAATGTGAAATTACAAAGTCATGGATTGTGGACATTTAACATGTTGAGAGTGACTGTCAAGTTCCCTCCAAAAAGGATGCCCCAGCCTCCTTCCCTCTAAAAGCAAAGTGTCCATTTCTCACACATTTGCCATCACCCAACATTATTCATCATTTTAATTTCTGTCAGTCCAATAAGCTTTCCTTGGTATCTAGAGGCAATGGGCTCAAAATGGTAGACCAATGATATGCATCTAACTGTTCTCTCATCCTTAAAGTTATAGGGAAAAGGTTTTAAAAAGAATGAAATTGTAAAGAGAACAGGTAAAGGCACTATCAGTGGCAAGAACTTTTGAAGAATATGTGGGGGATACAGAACATACCATATATGATTGAACTGATGGAGAGAGCTCAATAGAAACCACAGTCCAGAGCAACTTTAAGCCTGGAGTCAACAACAGGAGCTAGAGTGGCCCATGGAGCAGAATCAAAGTAGTCCCATATAGACCGGTGTTTCTCACAGCCTGCACATTTGGTCACTCCCCCTAGTCCTTCATCAGAACAGCTTAGAGAAATGGGCTTTACCCTTGAACTAAAGCTAAAGGACTTTCCTAATGAAAGTGATTTATATTGGGAAAGATTCCAAGGAGAATATAGGCATCTGTGGGTGAAGTGGAGAATTGAATACAGGAAATCCAGATCTCCACAACAGACATTGCAAAGAAAAAAGAAAAGAAGAGAAAAGAAAAGAAAAGAAAAGAAAAGGCTGGTGCCAGGAAGGAAGTAAAGCAAACTATCCCTACAGTAATCATGGATGATCCCATATCCAGGATTCATGCCTATTGACATGCTCCTATAATCTAATGACCTACTAAGAACCTGTACTCAGCCTTTCCATCCAAGGGAAAGATGCTTGTGTAAGCTAACTTTAAGACTTTAGAGTAAATATACACTGCCTCTCCTTAATTATAAATCCACAGTGCCTCTCTTAAACCATATATTCAAAAATATAAATGGACGAAGTTTTAGCAGATATGTGATGAAAACCATGAGGAAAAGCCTGAGAACAAAGATGATCAGAACCATGCATCTAAATTAAATAGAAATAATTTAAGTGATGGGGGGAAAAGTCAAATGTGTTCTTAGAATAAATCAAGAGCTTTCATTCATAAAATAGGCAAGAATTTCTGAAAACCAAAAAGTAGGTCACGGCATTAAAAAAAAAATGGATGGGCTAAATAATAAATAGAATGGAACTGAAGACAATGTTGGTGTTCTTGAAAACAGAATCAAGGAAACTTTCCACACTGTACGGTAAAAAAAGTCAGGCAGCCGAAACCGGTTTGGCTCAGTGGATAGAGCATCGGCCTGCTGACTGAAAGGTCCCAGGTTTGATTCCGGTCAAGGGCATGTACCTTGGTTGCGGGCACATCCCCAGTAGGAGATAAAAAATGGATGGGCTAAATAATAAATAGAATGGAACTGAAGACCATGTTGGTGTTCTTGAAAACAGAATCAAGGAAGCTTTCCACACTGTACGGTAAAAAAAGTCAGGCAATTGGGAAATAGTGGTAGAAAAAGAAACAGATGTCTAGGTATCCTACATGATTTTAATGAGAGTTCCAGAAGGAAAGAATAAGGAAGAATAGGAGAGAGGACATAGCTAAAATATACTAGAAGAAAAATTTCTTTAGCAAAATAAATGTAACTCTTTAGGTTGACAGCTTCTAGTAGTTGCCAAACAGAATGAAAGAAAAGAAAACCCACTGCTAGCTTAGTGGACTTTTGTTGTTTGTCTGTTCAGCTTTTTGGGGGCCCTTTTAGTCACTAAGATGGCCTCTACCATATGCTAGAATTGGCCAATTAATGCTCTTGGGGAATCATTGTTGAAGCTGGGAGAGATTGACCCTTACTCCTTCTGAGGTCTGTAGTGCTTAAGGATCCAGTGATGGAGAAACAGCAAGGGGCCGTTTTTAAGGAGAGTGTCAGCCTGAGATAGAATCCAACACGTAAGACGCCGGGTCTGAGAGATAGGAAGAAAGGGATCCAGACCTAATAACATTGTTTAAACCATCTGTGTGGCCACATCTGATTTTAGCACTACCCTTTGGGCTTTCCATTAAGAACAGAATAGGTTAAGTTGGGTTTTTGTCACAAAAATCATAATAATATATTTACTATATAAGGGAATTCTAGTACTCCAAGGATAAAGAGACGGTTTTAAAAGCTTCCAGAGACGAGGGAAAACAAATTCCTTATCAAGGTATAAGGATTAGAGTGACATCCTACCTTCTGTCAGCAGCCCTGGATGGTGGAAGATAAGGGAGCAGTGTCTTCATAATGCTGGCAGGGCAGGGGAAGGTCTTGAAGCTTGGATTCTATACATCGCAAACTGCCAATCAAACATGAAGGCTTTTGGATGCACAAAAATTTAGGAAGTTTGTAAAAAGATGACAATAGGCAGTATTTTAGCAATATGAGAAAGGAATAAGGTTTAAGATAATTCAAGGAAGGTCAGAGGTCAGTTGGAGTGAGCACCTGAAATCCTCACCTCCAACTGGAAGTGATTTATGGATGATTCCTTATGTATCACTCTTCCCGGTTCTAAAGTGTATAATATCTACACATGTGTAAAAATTATAAGCACTCTTTGTTAGTTTTCCATTTTTAGAGTCAACCTTTACCAACAAAGCACAGAAGAGTTAACAGTCTCTAAAGGCAAAATGTACTAGTACATGCCTTCGAATGCCCTCATCACCACTTGGGACAAAGTGGTTTGCTTTAAACAATTATAAAACAAATATAACTCTTCTGAGTAAAACAGGGGTCCTCAAACTTTTTAAACAGGGGCCAGTTCACTGTCCCTCAGACCGTTGGAGGGCCGGACTATAGTTTTAAAAAAAAACTATGAACAAATTCCTATGCACACTGCACATATCTTATTTTGAAGTAAAAAAACAGAACGGGAACAAATACAGTATTTGTATTTGGGGCCGTAGTTTGAGGACCCCTGGAGTAAAACTTGGTGGAGTGGCATCTGAAGAGAGAAATGACTTTGAGTCCACATTCAAAATGGGGCGAAGGGGAGATGGGGACACATCATCTGGGAACATCATTGTCTTTGACCTGAGTAGCCTCCTCAGAAGGGAGCCTTAGGTGTGGCAAGTCGACTGGCTGGGACCAGCATTTGCTCTCTAGGAAGCATTTGGAGCACTAAATCATTCTCATTTTTTTCCTCTCAAGGACCCGTCCCCACCCAGTATGGAATGTGTAGTTTTGTTGTTGAAGTGGTTTTGGTTAGAAGGTGCATAATGCTCTTACTTTTCTGGGAGAGAGGATAGGATGTGATAATGTGCCTTTGTAATGGACTGGTGCTTGTGTCTTAAATATTTAAAAAGTGACAGGGAAGGAGAAAGCTGAAATGTTCCCCTTTTGTTTTCTCCATTTGAAATTGGTGTGAAAGGGCTTAGCCTCATTTCAGAGAAATAAGAGTCTAACTCCCAAAGTGCATAAACAACAGAAAAGAGAAACAAAAAAAATGCTAATTGGTGATTAAAGGAGCGTAGTTCAGTATTTTTTGACTGTATGGCAAAAGCTTACATTCTCCAGGATAAACGTTCCTAATGAGGTCCAAACACTACAGGGCAAAAAGAAAATGGGATAGTAAAGACTTTTTAATAATCTGAAATAGCTAGGGAAAATAAAGACAGTTTTAAGGCTTTTAAACGATATTGACTCAACTGGTTGAAAAATTTCGCCTAAATGTTAGGTTGTTTCTTTCTGCGCCAATGGAAATAACCTTCTCTAAATCATCCTTTTCTCCTTCCATTTGCAAAATACAACCTATAATTTGGCATCTTTGACTTAAGATATTTATTATAGGGTAAGGGAAATATGTAATCTCCAGGCCATGACATGGACTTCATCACAGGCCAGGGTTGGGCAAAGGAGAAGGGATGGAATCATTGTCAAGTGAGGAACCAAAGAAAATCTCAGAGCTGTGCTCCTAAGAGCAGGCACTCCGTGTTTGCTGAGTGTTGTCAAGGGACAACTTTATGCAGCCTGCACTCGTGGTGGGAGCATTATGAATAAAAGTTGTATGGGAAGAAGTGCAGAGAAACGTTTTAGAAAATTTTTTTTAAATGAATAATCCAAGAAATCTTCATCTAGAAAGGAGTTCATGAAAAATGAAAAGGTGCTTAGTCAAAGGACATGGGAAGCAAAATGGGAAAGCAGAAAAGCCTTTTGTGACTCTTACGTTGTGTGTGTGTGAACACTGCTAGGATAATGGTAGTGAATGGGCTTATAAGAGGAAACATTCTGGGGATTTATAAGTAATACTTCCTAAGATAGTTTTTAGAAGCATCTGTTAGTATATGACCCCCCCAAATGAGCAAACATATCAATGGACATACAGATGGTCCCTGACATATGATGGTTCTATTTAGGATTTTTCAACTTCACGATGGTGTGAAAGCAATATGCATTGAGTAGAAACCATGCTTTGAGTTTTCAATTTTGATTTTTTTCCCCCCAGGCTGGTGATATGTAGTATGATACTCTCTTGTGATGCTGGGCCGTGGCAGCGAGTTGATTTTGCCCAGCTGTAGGTTAATGTAAGTGTTCTGAACATGTTTGAAGTAGACGAGGCTAAGCAGTAATGTTTGGCAAGTTTAGGTGTATTAAATGCACTTTAACTTATGATATTTTCAATGTATGGTGGATATATTGGGATGTAACCCCATCATAAGTCAAGGAGCATCTGTATTTGATTTATTTACACAGAAAGACTTGGAGTCTGTTGAGAGAAGGGGGTCATACCCAAAATAATAGCTGACATTTAGAGTCCCTACTCTGGGCCAGGCACTGTACTAAATGCTTTTGGTGTATCATCTCATTAAATTCTCACTACAGTCTTAGAAAGTTGGGACTCTAGCAAATACCACCCACTGGGTGACTTCAACAACAGATATTTATTTCTCACAGTTCTGGAGGCTGGGAAGTCCAAGATCAAGGTGCTGGCTGACTTGGTTCCTGGTGAGGGCCCACTTCCTGACTTGAAGACAGCCACCTTCTTGCTGTGTCCTCACATTGCCTTTCCTCAGTGCTTAAGCATGAAGAGAAACCTCCTTCTGTTTTTCTTATCAGGACACTCATCCTCCTCTCGTGATCTCATTTAAACCTAATTACCTCCCAAAGGCTCCACCTCCAAATACCATCACATTAGAGGTTTGGACATGGGTTCTCAACCTGTGGGTCGAGACCCCTTTGGCGGTTGAACGACCCTTTCACAGGCCATCCTGAATATCAGATATTTACATTACGATTCGTAACAGTAGCAACATTACAGTTATGAAGTAGCAACGAAAATAATTTTATGGTTGGGTCACAACATGAGGAACTGTATTTAAAGGGCCAGAAGGTCGAAAACCACTGGGTTAGGACTTCAACATATGGATTTGGGGGGACACAGCTTACAGCCTGGATTTTGAACCCAGACCTTCTGAGCTTGGAGCCATGCTTTAAACTACTCTGTTTCTACTATGGCATTATTGCTGCTACTATTATAGTGTTATAGTATTTTTTACTCAATAAATGGGGAATATTACTAATGCAAGGAGTAGCATATAACCTTAAGGTCCTACATTTCTTTTCACCTCGGTATCAAATAAACTAATAACAACCACAGTTTCTGAGGACTTAAATGAGATGTGTCATCTCATTTAATTCTATCATCAACTCTAGGAGGCATTAAGATGTTGAAGGAGGCAAGTCAGGGTCAGACTGTCTGGGTTCTAATCCCAGCTCCACCATATACAGCTGGGTGTCCTTGGCAAGTCACTGAAACTCCAGCTCCCTGTCTATAAAATGGCAACAGTAATACCACCTTCACCATAAGGTGATGAGGCTTAAATTTCTAATCAGAATAATGCTGAGAACATATTAATTGCTTGAATGTTATCTTATTCCAATCTGAGTAACTAGCCAAGGGCTGTATGTATATGTTATATATATATATATAGTGTGTGTAGCAAATCTGGGATTCGAATTTCCATGAGCTTCAAACCTCAGTCTTGGCTCTTAAGCCCTCTGCTTTAATGCCATCCTGGGGTTTGGCCTCACAACTCTGTTTTCTGAGGATTATTCAGGTTGCTTTTCCCTGCGATTTCAACTCCAGCATGGATTGTCTATGAACAGGGTGCCTGGTGTGCCTGGGCAAGTCAAGGTTAAGTCAATGAATAAATTAGGAAATTGACACAGTTGCAGGTGACCCATTTTTTAAAGATCGAATTTAAAAGCACTTTGTCTTCAAAGGGAACTGGATTAAGTGAAAATGCTCTGTTTGGCTAAAACATGGACCGTCTATTTGAAGAAGCATTTAGAATATCTTATTTCCAATGGTGGCTTGTTCGTAAATGCATGACATTAAGGAAGGGAACAGAGCTTTTAGTTTTAGTGACTTTGAAGTTTTAAAAAAAACACAGCAGCACAATAGGTTCTATAATCCATATCTAAAGTGCAGAAGAGCATGAAGAAGTACAAATAAAGCATGTCCTGAATTGCTATATTCAGGGGAATAGCTTTTAAGGGTAGTATTAAAGGGAAATGTAATGAGCTTTTTATAGGTTAACTATATAACCTTAGGCTTTTGTTTTCTGTAAATTTTTTTTCTTTTTAAAACATTTTTGGGAAATCATGGGATACAGAGAGCATGAGTTGTATAATTGTATACATTTAACTAAAAGGAAAAGGATCTAACTCATTCAGTGGCCCCCAAACATACTGGGGATCTCATCACAAGATAGCATTATATTTTGTGAATGTGTCACATTGTGGATCCACTCCCAATAGGCTCAGAACACTCATTTCTCAGAACACTCAGTTATCAGTGGTTTCTTCTCTTAGGTGTGGACTCGTAAAGTCACAAATTCCTGACCCTAATATTTAAAGCCAGAAAGCCAATTGATGAGCATACAGCAAGACTTTCTTGTCAAAAGACTAGCCCATGCCATCAGCCAACCCATCATTGCTCTGCAAACATAGACAACAAATGATAGTCAGCTGTAATCAGCCATGATGAGTGGGTCACATGATTCAGATATTCAGTGGCCTGAGGCTAAGATTGTTACATCACTTCTGCCAAAGAGTGACACCTGCCATCAGGACCACATACCTTAAATAGCACTTGGGTGGCAATGTCAACTGGAATTGCTCTGTGTGACCTCGGCAAGTTACCTGCCTCACTGTGCATCAAGTCCCTAGTGTATAAAAATGTATGAGTGAGGGTTTAGCAGAACACTCAGCCCATGAGAAACCATCATCTTCTATCCAGGGGTGGGGAACGTCTGGCCTGAAGGCTGTATAAGGCCCGAGAAATCATTTGGTCTGGCCCTGCCAAGGCATTAGAGGTGAGTTAATTAAATGTCCGACCAAATATAGCAGGCTCATTTTCAGTTGATAATTTTGTACAGCCCACGAATGATGTTATAAATATCCAAATAGCCCTTGGCAGAAAAAAGGTTCCCCACCCCTGTTCTAGTCCATTTGTGCTTCCATTGCCCAACAAAGTCATTCTTCACACCAAAGTGATTCTATCTCTTTAAAGTGACTTTGCCCTGCTCTGATTTTAAAAGTTTAACTCAACAGAGGAAAACATTTTCCCTGGCTTCTAAGTTCTCATAGGTTCCAAGCAAAGAGAACAATGATAACGGGGCTTTTTAAAAGGCTGCCCATGTAGTCAAGTTAAAAATTATTTGGGCGCTTTTGGTGTTGATACAAAACACCAAGCACTCTGCCAAAAGTCTGTAGAAAGGGGACCTGTCTATATAAATCATCTATTTAACTTCCAAAAAACTAAAATATCCTTAGATGTTATTTTTCCCCCTTGAAATATTTGTGTGGAAATAAAAGCATCGCCTTTTCTTGTGTTCCGCCCCCAATATGTTTCTCTTTCCTATGGAACAGAACAGAGGGCAGGCGTGAGCTGGCTGCCTTCCCCCTGACAGTGAAGAATCCGTTTGCAGGGAACACAGAGTGGAGGACAAGTGAGCCTTCCTGTTACAGAGACAATTGATAATCACTGACACCTGCTTGATAACCACACCGGCATGGGCAATATTTAAGTCAGCTGCCTCTTAGCTTCAGCTTTTTATTACAGAAAACGGCCTTTGCATCCCCTGTAAATCTTCTACCTCTTGCCCCCCTTGCCTCACACTGTGCACTTAGAAACCATTATCCCGCTCGGGGTCAGACATTTGCTGGGGAAGTGTCTGATCCAGTCTCGTTCAGGAAAAGGAAACCTATCACCGATGGTAATGTGGCGTCGGACTCATAATTTAGTACTTTATTTTGAACGTTTGGTGGCCATTTACGTTTTCCTTCAAACCCAGGAGTTAGAGTTTCAAAGTAAATCATTTTCCTGTTATGAGCCTGGACTTCCCAGTGTTCCCCTTGATGTTTCTGCGAAATGTGTTATCCTGGATTAGTACCGAATCAGGCACCGATGCCTCGGTATTAAATATCACACAGCTGCATTAACTTTTTT
This sequence comes from Myotis brandtii, assembly GCF_000412655.1. Classification (NCBI taxonomy): domain Eukaryota; kingdom Metazoa; phylum Chordata; class Mammalia; order Chiroptera; family Vespertilionidae; genus Myotis; species Myotis brandtii. The sequence goes on from NW_005369989.1 coordinate 1,244,373, forward strand.
TATGAGATGAAGCTGAGCCGCAAAACGTTTATGCGTGGATTTTGGAGAGGATTGTTTCTGACTGGTGAGTTATGACGACGAGGTTTTTATCTGTAGTACTAGAGTTGGGCTGATCGGATTAATACATTTTTAGGCATATAAACCTGCATTATAAAGAAGAGAAATATGTTCTCATTGCAAGCCATGCTTTGGAGGTAATGGTGTAACTATGAGTTTTTGAAGCTATTGAAATATACTCCGGATGATTGGAGAAGGCTTATATTTCTCGATTCCCCCGGATATTAATATGCATGTCTCTGAAAGGAAATGGAATCTAATGGCCTCGCCAGAGCTGTCTATTGTTGATGGGACACCCAGCGCCATCAGATCGCGGGCGGCACTAAACATGATTAGGAGCTGTCACAATGCATTTAGCCTTCATCGGTTAGCGAGAGAATCCGGGCCAAAGGTCATTCTCTACAGCAAAGTGGGCATTTAGTGCTTTTATTTGCTCTAATGGTAAATGATAGTTAATGAAAACCATTTATAAACCTTGTCCAAACCAGTGTTTCTCTCCTGAAAACGGCGGCTGGCTGTCTCTCGGAAGGACTGTAATTGCAATACGGTTGACGCCATGTGATAGTAATTGGGCTTACAGCTTAATGAACTCTGTGTCCGGTAACTCATTTCCACATAGTGGGAAAGCAGGCGGAGGTACCGGGCCTCCCTGATGGGAACTCGGGCTCCTGCTTCGTCTCGTGGACCTTTGTCACTTTGCACTTTGAAGTGGAATATTAGCACCTTTGAAATGGTGTGCCCAGTCTGAGGCCTCGTGCTTTTGGATGGTGTTTGACACATATCCTAATGAAGATTAATAGCCTTTTCAAGTATCCTAGTTGTTGTAAAGGTCATTTAATCTTTATGTAGCAGCTTAATTGAAATTTTATCCTTCTTATACACCTGGCATTCATTTTCGAGAAGAAAAGATATAGTCACTGGGAATCAATGAGAAATAATTTATTTGATAGTCCTCCTTCCTCAGATTTCCATTTTACTCAGTTAAAATTTTCTCCATTCATTTTATTTCTTCCCCAATTGTGGTAATGTTTCTTCTGGTGAAATCCAAGCTTGCAGCTTCTTGGGAGGGATTCCTTTTCATCACTCAACTCCTGTATTGGGAAAGGATGCTTGGCCACTCACTCTACGTTCCTTTAAACCAGTGGTTCTCAACCTTCCTAATGCCATGACCCTTTAATACAGTTCCTCATGTTGTGGTGACCCCCAACCATAAAATTATTTTTGTTGCTACTTCATAACTGTAATTTTGCTACTGTTATGAATTGTAATGTAAATATCTGATATGCAGAATGTATTTTCATTGTTACAAATTGAACATAATTAAAGCATAGTGATTAATCATAAAAACAATATGTAATTATATATGTGTTTTCCGATGGTCTTCGGCGACCCCTGTGAAAGGGTCGTTCGACCCCCAAAGGGGTTGCGACCCACAGGTTGAGAACCGCTGCTTTAAACCATGGATGTCTGAGTGAGAGAACAGTCACCTGCTTGAAGAACTAATATTAGAATGAAAATGTTTCTGAAGACTTTCAACAGTGTGTAGAAGACTCAAAATTTTGGGGGAATTTATACAGAACAGCAACTAATAACTAACATTTATTATTTACTATGTACTAAATCCTGGACTAGCACAGGATGGACTTCAGCCCCTGATACACCCTCTGCCAGGTGCCCTAGTGTATTCCACACCCTACACAGCCTATGTGGCAGCCCTGTAGGTGAGGGACAGGCCCCAAATTCAAACCTGGAGAGTAGAGCAGGAGAGCATTTCTGATGGAAAGAGAAGGTAATTTTAACTTTTCTAGTAGCTACCTTTTAATCAATCAATCAATTTATTTATTTTTTAAAGCCCTTGGGCAGATATTTTTTTCAGGATGGAGAGGTAATTTACCTGGATTTTAAAAAAAATGTTTTTATTGATTTTAAAGAGAGAGGAAGGGAAGTAGATAGAGACATAGAAACATCAATAAGAGAGAGACATGGATTGGTTGCCTCCTACAACCCAGGCAAATGCCCTGATCAGGAATCCAACCCGTGACCTCCAGGTTCATGAGTCAATGCTCAACCAGTGAGCCACACTGGCCACACACTAGTAGCCACCTTTTAAAAAGTAAAAAGAATAGGCAAAGATATTGTTAAGAATGCGTTTTATTTAATGTACTATATCCAAAATTATATGTAATCAATATGAAAGTTATCAAGATGTTTTATATTCTTTTAATTTTTCGTTATCTACCCCTTCAAATTCAGTGGGCTTTTTATACTTCTAGCGCTTTTCAGTTTGTAGTTAGCCACATTTCAAGTGCTCAATAGTCACACATGGCTAGTAGTTTGGACAAATCAGCTCTAGAGACCCAGGTCTTAACCACCCCGTCCTATATTGGTTCTGAAAGAATAAGAAGAATTTACACAAACCATACTCAATGAAGAAAACCTTATTCGAAACAATCAGGTAGACCAGAAATTCTAACCATGGTTCCCTCTGGCTGCTCTCAGAATAATTATGAAAGCTTTGTTTTTGCATACAAAGGCTCTATCAGCTCTGTGGCCAATATGGTCACATCTTGGTGATACAGAGTCTGAACATCTAAATTAATGGATTGTCAAATTCTGTGAATCCTGTAGTTGCCGTCTTTTTGCCATTCTTCCTGTCCTTTACATTTCAGCATAGAATGGGCAAAGAACTTGAAAGGCACTAAGACCCAAACCAAAGACCTTTTCAACTTCTCAGCATCTAAGTGTAATGCAGTGCAGAAGCTTAACATTTCTGGATGACTGGTTCCAGGATTTTTGATGATGTTTATACTCTGTAGAGTTAGACCAAGTTACCAGAAGCACAGAAGCACAGGCAGAGCCCAGATTCTCATTTTCTTGCAATGCCTGCTAGCGAGATTTAATGGATTAAATTTATAGATTTTTTTTTCTTGAATAATCTACTTCATTGTGTTTAATAATAAGGTATGAATCAGACTGAATGTCATCAGTCTGTGACTGGTCACATCTTTTTGGAGAATGTTCGAGATTCTTTTGAAGCTCTCTGGGAAGTGATGACATCACATGCAAGGGTTTGTAGAGCTTTAATTACTAGCTGGTTACTACGTTTGCCATCTGGGAAACCTGCCATATAGTGGAGAGTGGTTCTTGAGTGGCGTGGCCTGCTTTCCTTGAAGCAAGAACAGCTGTGAATTGTGTAGCATTTTGGGAAGAAGACATTAGAATTTAGGTTTGCAATGACCTCTCTTCATTTTCTTATCAGTAACATGAGAAAATGGTCCCTCCTACCTGTGATTGTCATGAAGAACTAATGAGAACTATGTAAAGCATCAGCTTTGTGCCTGGCAGAGAGTAAATAATCTATATCAGCAATCATCATTACTAATAGAATCGATTGGCATATCTTTTTGAGTTGGTTACACTTTTCTTCCCATCAAATCATAACTATTAACATTTATGGCTTACTGTTAACAAAGACTGTCTTCTAGTATTCAAGGTCATGATCCCACTACATAGCTTGTGCTGTTAGAAACACAATAGTACCTTTCTTGGAAAAAGAATGAGTTGAGAAATAACCAGAATAAATTAAAATAAAGGTGATACTAATTATGCAGAATTATATTGGATAAAAACAATAACTTTTTGATATCAGGAGTAGAAAGATCCCTGAAACCCCAAAACATGTACATATTTTCCTTGCAAGATAGTGTTAAAAGATACTGTGATCTCTTATTTTCTTTCTTTTCTTTTGCCCTTTTTGTTCTTTTTTTTCTTTCTTTCCTTTTCTTCTTTCTCTTCCCTTCCTTTCTTAAAAGGAAATGGGTTAATCTGTTTGCAGGTTTGGGCTTGAGGTTTTGTGTATGGGAAAGGAAGTTTTTTTACTATAAAAATTTAACTTACAGATAACGGTGTTTTGTGTGGATTCTGGCTATGGGGATATTTTTATGGAAGAAACGCTATTATTTTGAGTTATCAAAATCTGCATTAATTACTCTTAATCTTAATTCACATCTTTTATTGAGCTCTTTGGAGTGGCTACCAAATATCTTTAAACGGATGATACGCATTCTAGAGTGAGAGCCAAAGAAATGCAAACACTGAGGTGCAGTTGGGTATTTATCCGTTAAGAGCCTTTGGTACAAACAACAGATCTCAAATCTAAGTTAGGGAATAAAAAGGAAACTTAGTGAATGTATCCTGAGTAGATGGGCAACCTGAGTAGTAAACTGAAGGATGATGCTTGGCTGTGGATTAGGAACAGGCAGCTCTTGGCATCCCCAACAGGATCTAGCTAAAAGTTTCATCATTTATGATCTTGTCCCATTTTGCTCAAGGTTAGACATTATAGTAGAGGGTCCAATGACTGAAGCTTGGATTACATGACTGCCGCTAGGAATGGGTTGGGGTGGGCCTGCTGTATAATTCTACTAGGACTGAAGAGCACATCTGGATGGTGAGTAGCCAAAAGGCCAATCCATAAATGTCCACTACAGTTGCAGTTTTTATTTAGGGACAACTGTTATTAGCAGCTGCTTCCATATAGCCTAACTTCCCTGTAACTCTCAATCATCCTGGCGTTCTACTTCACCTTGCTTCTTTGCATAGGATCAGAAGTTCTTCTTTGGCATAGTCAGCTGCCATGTCTCCGGTGCTAAAATCAGAAAAGAGGGTTAAGACAAAGATACTAACCACCAATAGAAGCTCCAAGCATAAAGGCCATTATAATTTGTGTTTTGTTTTGTTCTTACAAAACTGAAGGTACTTTGCTCTTCCTGTCTCTCTTCTTGCTTTTTGGGGCATATAAGAGATAGAGAATAGAAAAACTAGGAGGAAAAATAGCAGCATCCACTGAGAAGTTTTCAACAGCTGCTGAGATGGTAGCCTACCACAGAAGGTCAAAGCTTTGGAACCATCCTGTGCACAGAAGGGTCGATGATTTGATTCTGGGTCAGGGCACATACCCAGGTTGTGGGTTTGATTCCCAGTCGGGGTGAGTGCAGGAGGCAACTGACCAATGTTTCTCTCTCACAGCAATGTTTTTCTCTCACAGCAATGTTTCTCTCGTTCTTCCTCTACCTTCCTCTCTCTCTAGAATCAATGAAAAAAAATATCCTCAGGTGAGGATTAAAAAACACACACACACAAACAAAACCCACACATGCACACATACACAGTGGAATGTTATGGAACTGTCATTGAGGTGATTTTTTTTCTCCAGCAAGGAATATGCTCAGTGTCATTGTAAGTCAATGCCATGGCTGGTGTCAAACAAGATTGTATGGTTAATGGATACAGTGGAGAGGCCTGCATGGTGCTCTCCACACAGCTCTTTGAGGTGCTGCAAAGATAACTGACATTTTAATATAGTGTCAATACACATTACAATTCAGAGAGCATTATGCGTAAGGCTAGACGCATAATAGGAGGTCAATAATTTCATGTTATTGATTGATTGATGTGGCACCTGTAGTCCGTAATGATTCATCCTTCAAGACAATAATTAGGCTTTAGCTGGTAATAGAAGTTGTGAAATACCACCATTGTGTTAGAGTTTGTTCCTTTGATTCTTTTCCTTTGGAGGACATTGCCATTTAGTCATAGCTGCAGGTGTAGGAGGTTCTCAGAGTAAGAATATGGGGCAGACTCTAGAAGACACAAGTTCTGTTACAGTGACAGGTCCAAATGGCCCTATATTCCAAGGAAACAGGCCAAACTCTAAACTGCAACAGAAATTACTGCATATTGGTATGTCCCCAAACTTTTATCAGTCACTTTTAGGGTATGGCTGTGGTTTTAACAGTCCATCATCCATTTATCTTTCCTCATGATTTTTTCTTCAAGTAACTTGTTCTATTTTTCAGGCATGAGTGTGTGAACCCACATTTCCAGAAATGGGGCATTGATGGGTTTAAACTAAGAAAACTGAAACTGCCTGTGAAAAAGAGATTGATTATTGAAGACCTACCTTCATGGAAGTTATTTTAATCCCCTACCTGCAAATGAATCTAGTAGCTCTCTTTCAGTTGCTAATGATAGAAAACCCAACATAACCAACTCCAGAGACATGAAATATATTGGCTCACACATCTCAGAAGTTCTGGGGTTGCTAACTTCGGGTTCAATTGACTTCAGGACTCAGATTAGAATTTAGTTTCTCTTTTATTTCTTGGCTCTGTTTTTAGTGCATTTGTTCCATTCTCACACAGCGCCACCCTTTCTGGTCACAGATGGCTGCCACACATGGCACAAATCCTGTTAAGAGGAGTGAGTTTCCTTTAAGGAAGTCCTAGCAGTCTCACTGGCTGATTGGTTGGATCATGCATCCTTCACTGGATGATTCATTGTGGCCAAAGTGAATATCAAATCTTAGTTGGCTAGGGCTCTGGGTTATGTGCTGCATGCCTGGAGTGTGGGCTTGCATTCCCTCTTCAGCTACCTCCAAGAACATTCCTATTGGCATACTGTATACATGGCACTCCTTTTAATGCCATACAGAGAAAATAATAGGACATAATAAAACATTAATAGTGGCTGTCTCTTGGAGTGGCAATGTAGGTGGTGTAAATTTTTGTTGTTGTTTTATTCTTTTTGTGATTTTTAAATTTTCAGGTAGGAGAGTGTAACATTTTTATAAGTAGAAAAATTATCTTAATTGTAGTAATACCTTAGTATTAAAAGAACTCTAGGATTGCATTATTTAAGAAAATAATTTGAGATTTCTTTCCTCCTACCTCTTTCTTTGCATTTTTTCTTGGAAAACTTTTCTCTCCAAAAGTTGAATATTTACCTGTGCTCTATCATTTCTACATTATTTCTCCAATCTATTTGGAAGTTATTTGGGGGTGTGGTATAAGGTGAGACTCTAATAATAAAAAATTCTCTCTTATTGACCTTACACCAGCCAATTTCCCTATGGGAAAGGGAGAAAGTAAACGTGAAGATTTAGGAAAACAGTAAAGAAAGAGCTAATGTTTCCTGCTTGTAGAGTTCTGTGGTCCCTTGGAGGTAGCACCAAAAAACAAAGTTCTACAATCATATGACAATCCCATTTCTTCTTTCCCCAAACCCTCCTACTGTAACACCTATTAATGTAGGAAATATTGGCCAGTCAAACATCGGAAGCTATTTTGTAAATGCTCTGGAATAGTCCATAACCAAGTTCACATCTTGCCCCACATGTCAAACTTTACAGATACAGAACTCGAAGGAAAATATTCATTACTATGCAAACTAGTCCACATTTGTGCAAAACCAAGACATTTATTGGAAATATATATTAATCATTTACATATTTACAGATTACCTATTTAATTTGGCCAATGACATTTTATATTTCAAAGAATATTCCTTACCATTTTGGAACAGTTTTTGGTATGGTCTTAAAATGGAAGATTTTAGTGTAATTCAGATATGGAATCTTATGAATGATTAAAAAGACACTTTCCAAGAATCCTCCATAATAAGGAACCCTGAAAGAGAAAATTGCTGTGAACATATGTTGGTGATACAATCAGGAAGACGTTTTGAAGGCTTGGTAATCTTTTAGTTACTAAATTAAAATCATACATGGAACCATCCCTAAAGTTACTTCAATTTTAGAAGTTCCATTGAGGTCAATAGAAATCTTGCTTGGGAAGGACTGCAGTTCTGAAGATAGTGTTGAATATTTTGTACTTACCCAAATCAAGGATACTGTGGATTTTTGCCAATAAAAGACTGTCGAATTTTGTTTATTTCAAAATCCTATTGCAGCACCCCCATTCCAATTCACCACCATCATAACTTAATTTTCTTAAATTACTTCCCATAGAAATATCAGTGTGATTTTTTTTCCAAGACCAATTTCATTTACTGTCATGTCTCTCTCGCTTTGTAGGAGATAAAATTTCCATGAATGAGCGAGAGTTTTCTCTCTTGAGATTGTGGACTGAATGAGACCATCTGCATAGATATGTTTAGCATCTATTTAGATGTTTTTAGAATCTGTTTAATTGATAATCAAGACTCAGGCCTGTTGATTAAAAAATTGGTTCTTCTTTTAGTGAACTGGTTTCTCTTTTAGTGAGCTGTGCTTCCCACACTAAAAAGCAAAATTCCCTATACCAAATCCCAGCACTCTTAGGAAACTGTATACTTGAATATACATGTTTAGTTTTAGTCTCTATGATAAATATCTAATACATGTCAGATGCCCTCTCTCCCATCCACGACCCCAAGCATTGGAAACAGGCCATTTTACATCTCTGATAGGCATACTGGAATGAGTTCATGATCATATTTAATTTTGGCTTTATGGTGATGAACCTGGAGTTGAGCCCATGTATAGGCCAGAAAAAATAATTTTATAAATATTCCATTCTTCTTTGCTCTTGGGCCCAGCTGTGCTGCTGTGGTTATTGCCTCTGTGTTGGATGTTTCTTGTTCTGTCAGTGGGAACCCTGGAAACACTTGGGAGCCTGCAAATTTTTTTGGGGGGGGCAAGAGGTGCTGTGTGCTTCTGAAAATAAGGTCAGTGTGTTATAATTAAAGATCATTTGTTGTAAATACTTATTTGAGAAAACAACTAATGCCACAAAATATATTATTATTTGGGTCAAAAATTATTTAATGGGTATATATCTCTGCTCTTCAGTAAGGATATTCGTTTGTTTGTTTTCTCCTTGTGAGCCAGAATTGTCATTATTTCTGAAACCTCTGTGCAGAACGCAGGACCTTTAGATATTTGTTGCAGGATTCAGGTAGAGGAATGGAAACCCAGATGAAAGATGGCACAAAGCCTAACGGTGAAGGGCCCGTCTCTGGGTGGAGAAGGGGAGATGATGTGATCCCTTGGGTGGGAAGACATCTTTCACTACGTCATGGTTAACTTGGTTTTGAAGCTGTGTAGTACATTTGGGAAGTCACGTGCGGAGTCATTCATGTGATTGAGTGGTTGATGGGGAGAAGTTACCACAGACTCAGGGCTCTCAAGGGGCCACTGTCATCAGAGAGCTAGGGCAAAGGGACTGCTCTTCCAGGAAATTCATAGAGGCAGTGCACCCACAGAAGGAAGCTTGTTCTCAGATTTAAAGTTGATCTCAGCAGCAGCAAGCTTCTTTCTGAAACAGTTGTCCAAGTGAATCTTGCAGAACTGGTGTAAAGAACAAATTCCTGTTAATATGGAACTTCAGCTATTTATTTTCCTGGGAACAAGCTGAGTCTTGTCAAGTTAGGAAGAGATGTGACATATTTCTAGTACAAAATGACTCTTTATGTCACATTTATTTATGCTAAATGCAAATCTTTGTTAAAATAATTACATATTCCTTTTTAGAACACTGAAAATGTTCTATATAAATGTGATATTAATTTGTAGTGGATAAAAAAGTTATTATTTTAGTAGTTGGTACCAAAGTTCTTTTTAGTGGGGAAACCATTTTTATTTAGGAAATATCTATGGAAATGTGAAGCTTTGTAGGCAGGATCTATAAGAAAAATATTAAACAAATAGATAAGTGTATTTCTGTTTGTAGTGAACCAGAATGGCAGTGGGGGAGGTGGATGCAAGAGAGAAGAGAGATGTTTAGGTAGAAAGAAGTGAATGGGATAGACAACATGATGGAGGAGGGACCCTACAAAGACAGGTGTCCAGGGAGAAATGCCCAGTGTTAGGTTGGCTGATGGATGTATTAATATGAAATAGTCTAATAGTCAAATTTATATTATGTGTATAGCTCCACTTTAAAGTCATCAGTAAAGTCTACCACACATCCCAGTGCATGTTTGGGGTATTAGTGTCTTAAATCCACGACTGGGTTGGCACAGAGCTGGGGGAGGTATTGCATGAGGTAAAATATCCTATGGGATGTGGAAGAAGTCTGGTGGATCCATAGTGACCTTGAGGCAAAAACCCCCTAGGATTTGAAGAAAACCTCTGAAAGATGTGGGGCTTTCTAGAAGTCAGGAGAAAAGGAGCTGGGGCCAATTTTGTCAAAATCAGAATTGATAGGATGGGTGGAAGGGTGGGTGAGCAGATATGAAGGAAGATGCCACCAACAGAAAGGCATTGCTTGGTTCATTTAGAGGTCTCTAAGCCAGATTTTCCGTCTTTCCAGGACAATGGTATAATTCTGGCCAAGGTGATCACCAGAAAAATAAGGAACATGAGGGCAGTTTGGAGGAGGCTATTAGAGGCTTCCTGGTTCAAAGGAAGATGCTCTGCATGGACCCAATCAAACAGCCAATCCCCACACTGTGTGTAATTGTCAAGTCCTCTCGAGACCTAAGCAGTAGACTCATCTAATACCACACATCTTGCCCTCTTTGTTTCAAGGAGACAATTTCCTTTAGTGGTTCTATGTGTTATCCTACACCTGCCGAGAGAGAGAGAGAGAGAGAGAGAGAGAGAGAGAGAGAGAGAGAGAGACTGACTCTTTCACACCTCTTGTCTCTGCCCTCATCTAAAACCCTTTCTGGCCAAGTTCCTCAGAAACACTTCTCTGACTTTGTAGAGGAGGCCAAGGATGCAATTTATGGTCAATGAGTTGAGTTAATTTACTTGGGTTACTGTAAAAATAAGGGCAGTTGTTCATTCAATTTGGTCCTATTGCCATATATGGTATAAAATGGGAATAAGAATAGCTCCTACCTCCTGAGTTTGATGGGAGGATGCTATACATTAATACACCTACAGCTCTGAGAACAGTACATGACACATACGTGCCATAAGAACATTAGCTGTTATTGTTATGTATGGTAGTAAAAATCCCTAGTGTTGAATGTGGTGCAAGTTAGGGCACGTCTCTTTCTTCCCCTTTTATTCATGAAGTACCATCTCATTGTTTTTCTGGACAGCAACTTGCTGTGAAAACTGGAGATAGATGTGTAAATGTAGGAATTTCCCTGAGTGGCACTAAACAACAATCGCCTTCGTCTAGCTCCTGGAAACATCCAATGCCCAGGACCAGGGCTGCTCTTGTGCTAAACGCAGAAAGGCCCAAACTTGTCTGGAACCTCCCCACCGGCATCCATCATTCTTTGTCTAGCTGTAGCCCGAGTGGGCACATTTATCTATTTTGGTTAGAAGATGAATCGTTAGTCAAGCATCCAGATTCCCTCAGGATCAGTCCTAGAGCTGCCTTTGGCTTACAGCAAAGGAAAATATTCTTTTCCTTCCTTTGCATCATTTCTTAGTGAACCAGACTTTAGCTGAAGTGTCTTGTGGTCCCAATGCTGGACAACATATGAAGAGAGGATGCACATCACTCTAGCTCCTGCACCCCTCCCTCCTTTAGATGGTTTAAGGACTCCAGATCCACTCCTCGATTTGCTCAGTTGTTTAATAAAAGCTGAAATGCCCCAGAAATTTTTTCAGGGAATGCATTTTAGTGAGGCTTCAAGGAGTCTCCATATTTGTCACGATTTTGACCATATTAAGGATAATCACGAGCAACTCCTGTGATGAGGCAATCACAACTTTTTTTATTGAGCACTTACTATATTTGAGACCTCATACAAAATGCTAGGGATCCAGCAAGGTCCCTGCTTTCCTGGTATTTATGTTTGATTGTGGGAAAAGAGAGATACTGTCTGTTCTCTGTTTGTTGCTTCAGATCTGACATCTGTCCTTCTCAGCTCTAGTCTGAGTCCTGGGGGGTTGACCCGACTGGTTTGTGTGAGGGGTCAGCAAACTGTGGTCCATGGGCCACATCTGGGTTGGCACCTCTGTTTGTATGGCCTGTGAGCTAAGAATAATATCTATAGTTTTAAATGGATGAGAATGAAATCTAAAGACGGATATTTCATGACATGAGAAAATTATATGGAACGCCAGTTTCCGAGTCTGTAAATAAAATCTTATTGGCACACAGCCACACCCAGTTGTTTATGGTGCTTTATGGCTCCTTACTGGCCTAAAACCGCAGATGTGAGGAGTTGCCAAAGGCACACTATGGCCTGAAAAGCCTGAAATGTTTACCATCTGATTCTTTACAGAAAAAAGTGCTGATCCCTGGCCTCCATTCTTACATCCCTTGCCCTCTTCTTCAATTTTTATTGATTGATTGATTTGAGAAAGAGAGATGGAAACATTGATTTGTTGTTCCACTTATTTATGCATATGAATTGATTCTTGAATGTGCCCTGCCTGGGGATCGAACCCGCAACCTTGGTGTATCGGGACGATGCTTTAACCAACTGAGCTACCCAGCCAGGTCCCTTTTCCTCTTCTTGTTGAGCTTGGAAAATGGAGAGCTGCTGCTGAAGAATGGGGGCATTTCTTCTCTAGCTTTCTCTCTGGAGTCTTTGCAGTTTGCAGCTTCTGAAGGTCACAGTTCCTACCAGGTCATCCTTGAAATATAAAACCCTTTTCTTCTCTCTGTGCCAACACCTGCTCTCGCCCCTGCCCCTCCAGGCTCAGGGCTGCTAATGTCCCTCCTTGTTCCCAGGCCCTGGGGACTGCACTGTCCTGTGGTTTCTCCACACTCTGCCCCCACTTGCGTAAATAGCCCCTTTAGTAACTGATCTTCCAACTGCCCGGATTGTTTGTAATATCTATTTCCTGCTTGGACCCTAGTGGATAAAGTGATACTAAAGAAATAAGTCAGAGATCAAGATAATTTTGATGGCGAAAAGTATAGAAGGCGCCATACTTAAATCTGGAGTTAAGGAATGTTAGAGTTTCTTACCTCTAGGTGGGATAATGATGATTGAAATTTGATTTCATTAAATGGTACATCTTACTTGACTTTACATGGAGAAGATATTGCATTTCTCTTCTTTATTTCTTTGGCAAATGATGTCCTGTTTTCTGCATTTATGACTCCTTCTAAAGCTTTAAAAGCCATAAGCTACCCTCTCTTCAGACAGTAAAGAATAAAAGCTAGTTTTTGGATTTAAAAAAATCTAATTGCTGTGAGAGCAAAGCAGGAAAAAAAATGCAATAGCATAAGCAGTTTGTGATTGTGTTTTGATTGCACTAACTGGTTTCGGTTGTGTTCTCTGTACTTCTCTGAGTTGTTCCTCTGGGTTCCTTGGTCAGGGTACAGCGGTTAACTTTTGTATTCTACAGTATTTCTAGTGTTTCAGTCACCTTCATTATAAAGGCTGGTTTTCATTCTCCCTGCCTCCACCTACCCACCCCTAAATACACACACACACACACACACACACACACTCTCTCTCTCTCTCTCTCTCTCACTCACTCTTAGGGATGTTGTAGAATTAGATCTTTGCTGGCATCTTGCTATCGTACCCAGCATCCTAGAAGAGGGAGATGTCCGTTAACTGGGATCGCCTTACTGGTGGTGAGAATATTTTGTCACTTCCTGTCCTGCCCTTTTCCATGAAGCTCTGGGCATGTCTGTGCAAGAGAACCCTTTCTCAGCCGTCTACCTCCTGCCTCCTGGATGAGCAGGGTCAGCCCAAGGGATCCTTCTCCAGCCCCTTGGGCAGTGTGACCACTCTTTAAACACCTGCTTTGGTCCACTGAGAATATTCTTCCTCCCAACTTCTGTGTTTCACTTAGTTTTGCCATTTTCTGTGGTACAGGTGGAACATTCTTTTGGTAGGGGCTCCACACCGTTTCAGACAGACCCATGAGTCTAGGTCATTCATTTATTTAGCAAATATTTATTAGATGCCTAATATGTAGCAGGTCCTGAGCTAGTGAGTGGAGAGCCTTTGTCCTCAGGGAGCACATGATACCCTGGGGGAGCTGGGCACCTAAGCCAATAATTACAACCCAATGTGGTGAGTAAAACAGAATGATGATGGTCATTATAGAGGCAGAAACGTGCAGTGGTTGACATCCCAGATGCTGGAGCCAGACAGCCTTGGTGCAAATCCCAGCTTCCCCATCAATTATCCCCATGTTTCTGGGCAAACTCCTTAAACTTGCTGTGCCCTATTTTGCTTCTCAGGAAAAAGGACATGCCGTAAGGATTAAGAAAGCCAATCTAGCAAAACAGCTGGAATAATGCCCGACACAGTGCAAGTGGCGAATAACCAGGATCTATTAATATCAATCTCCCCTCAGAATCCTCACAGGGTTAAAGTTTGAAAAAGGAGGATGGAACTTAATGTGAGCTAGTTACCACTTGGAATCTGGAGACATTTTTCAGAGCAGTTATTAAGAAGCCAATTTCTGGCTCGCGAGATTATTTTTAGTAACTAAAAATACAGGATGGAACCCTTAAAGATACTTGCCAAATATTTCCCCCCTTGAATTCATGTTTTCAGATGCAAACCTCCTGTGTCTGGTTTGCTGTGTTGCATGGAGAAGACATGAATCTTTTCTGTTTTCTAATAGAGCCAGTTGCACCGATTCTAGGACATGTTTTTCATCACATAATCCTGGACCTAGGCGCCTACCTCTTTTTAAATCAGCTGTCTTCCTCTGGGCTTTCTAAGGAAATAGGTGAACGCAAGGACCGGATCTATTGGTTTTCATTCCAGTTTTTCAGCGGCACATGCAGGGGGAACCTTCAGAAATCCCTTTAAGTGTGAAATACAGAGAGCCTAATCACCAGGCACCTAAATGTCAGCAGCCTTCCCACCGCCAGTCACTCCATCTTCCACACGTTTTTCTGAAATGATTACCCCTGCAGAGCTCTCGATGACACATCCTCTCCCTTGGCATCTTGAGGGATTGTGTCTGCAACACCTCTCATCCTCATTAACCGGAGCATAATAGCCGCTCCATCATTGTTTGTTGAATAAACAGATGAGTGAGTGATCTCAGTGTCTGGGCCTGTCATAAGATATGTTGAGTTCCTAAATGCCCAACGAATTTCCTTTTCCCCTTCCTTGCTCTGTATCTTATTTATAGACACAAAATTACACTATTTTATGCCTCAGGCTGGGCTGCTGAATACGGTTGTGTGCAGTGTGGGCATTGCATAGGAGCACCAGGCAGGGAGACGGCTTGGCATTGGAATTCGGCCCATCGGCTGCTCACCTTGGGGACCTCGCAAGGGGCTCTGTCCAATCAAAGGCAGGGCGGGCTGTCCTTTCTCGCTGTGGCACAGCAATACTGTCCGCTGGCCAATCCAAGTGTCCATGGGGCTTTTGTCCCCACCACACAAGCACCATGTACTTATTCTCCTGCTCAGAAGGCACGTCCTTATCTAATTGGTGCACAGGCACCAGATAGTCTAGCAGTGGCCCTGGCAGCAAATTCAGGATTCCGCCACTGTGTTCCATGGTTACCAAAAGCCGAGAGGGAGTAGGAAGAGGAAATAAATGCCCTGTTTTTTTAAGCCTATTGTCCAAAATGTAGGTGTAGGATAGTATGAAAACCAGCTTCCTCTCGTGTCATCCAGCCCCATGATCAACTCTATTACTTCAGAGCGGTTTGCTGTTATTTTCAGGTGGTTTTATAATCATACGTATAACTCGTTGCAATCCTTTTCTCTCTACCAGAATATTAACTTTAAAAGCATCTCTTACTAATGATGAATTTTTTAGCACCATCTGTACATAGGTGAGCTGCAAGGAATTTCAAAGGAGAGGGCCCACATAATCCCTAATTGCCCTCTCAGCCAAGATCTTTCATTTCAGGCTCGCATTGAATCTGTTTCGAGAACTGCTAACAATTCGGAAAAAAAAAATGAATCGTTTATGTCTTTTCCCTGCACATCTCCTGTTTGGCTCTGCTAATGACTAATGGATGGGCAGGAGAGCAGGAGAGCAGGAGGCTGCAGATCAGCCAAGCCCTCAATGAGCTCCCGCTGAGATGTGAGGAGTACTAAGATGCAGGAGATCTGGGGCTAGCCTTCCTGGGGTGCCTGGCCACCCACAGGCCAACGACTTCCTGCAGCTAACCTTGCTTGTCTGTTGGCTGGTGGTAGGATTCAAGTGTTTTTTGTTTGTTTGTTTGTTTGTTTGTTTCCAAAAAACATAGATTGTAGGGTTCAAGTGGATACTTTTAATGAAAGAAGGGAGGATGTGGTAGAGATGAGGATGTACAGGTGAGCACTCGCTCCTAAAGGGACCAGTATCCACACACACCCCCCGCCCTGCCCCCTCAGGTATTTCCAGTATTTTCAAAGGAAACTGGAAAAGCTCATTTTTAATGTGAAACCTAATGAATTTTTACATGTTGGCTTTGATTCTTTTTAAACAGTATGGCACAAATAAAGCACTTCCACAGCGGGATTCAGCTCTCCTGCTGAGAGCTTGTGAATGAGTGCGGGCCTGAGCAGAGCCAGGCCTGGATTGTCCTGTTTTAATTATTCCCACCAGGCTGTCGACCGTGTTGGGAGGGACAGTCATGGTGTAGGGATGTTGAAGCATAAGACTGAGAATCGATGGAGGAGGCTCACCCAGGAGGCCGCATGTGATGACAAAGGGGGCAGGGATGCTGGCTCATGGACTGGTCCAGCATCTTTATCGGTAGCCTGGGCCTGGGCCTGGGCTGTGATGTATATCACCGTGCTTTGTACGGTCGATCAAGAGCTGACCATAGCCAACCCTTGAGGAGGAGGCGGCCCTGAGTATTAGGGTTGCAGAGAAATATATGTGTGTGTTTGTGTATATATAACATTTACATATCCATGTATTTATAAATATAAAAAGATTATGTCTGTATACATATGCATATATAGAGGGCAGGCCAGAAGATTGGAAATTTCCTTTATATTCAACTGATTGGAGAAGTTAACCACATCTTCCTATTACCTTCACAGCAACACATAGATTAGTGTTTGATTGAATATCTAGATACTGTAGTTTAGCCTCATTGATTCAAAACAACCTAACCGTCACACCCAGGTTTGTTGTCATGGTGTGGGGAGGTGAGGAAGCATGACACTAGGGGAGGGTGGGAGAATACTTCCAGAATTATATCCAAAAAAGCACTTAGCACATGGCCACACCCACTTTGTAAACATTGCATTTGCATGTGATGAATTCTAACCTCAGCCATTCAAGCCTCTCACAGATTATTATACCAAATTTTGTGTTCATGGCATTAAATTCTTCTTCTTGGCCCTCCCTCATTGTATAAGCTCCAGGTCCCTCATAGCCTGATCTGCTCCAGGCAGCTCTACTGCTGTTTCTCTGGGACCTCCAGCCAGTCCCCTGGCATTTCCCAGCCTCAGTTTCTCCATTTGTAAATTGAAGAAGACAATTCTAGCCATCTTTTGAAATTCTTCTAAGGATAAGAGAAGAGGCTGTGCAATTCCGAACATATAAAAAAAAATCTCAATGCTTTCCTGAGTTTCTGCTTCTCAAAAGTGTCCTAATATTAGTGTTTTGTTAGATTAAAAAATAACACCAACCCCTTGTACTCAATAAAATAGGTAACTTAAAGCGTGAGAATATACAATCTCCCAACCTCCAGGGGCAGAAAGAGCTATTTTCATTTTGATAACCAGCTTGTCAAATGCTTCACAGTGGAAGCGTAGGCATCCTCTATCCAGGTAGATGGTACCTGGGGCCCCTCATTGGCTACTGCCTGGGGCCTGGCACTGTGCTGAGTCTCACACAGAT
This sequence comes from Myotis brandtii, assembly GCF_000412655.1. Taxonomy (NCBI): domain Eukaryota; kingdom Metazoa; phylum Chordata; class Mammalia; order Chiroptera; family Vespertilionidae; genus Myotis; species Myotis brandtii. Next base: position 1,261,896 of record NW_005369989.1, read on the forward strand.
TATTCAGCCTGCTTCTCACAGCAGCGAGGAGGCAAATACCACTATCCCCATTTCCCAGAAGGGGAAACTGAGGGACAGAGAGGTTAAGTTTAACTCACCGAGGTCATGTCAGCAGCAGAGCCCAGGTTCAAACCCCGTGGTGTGCTGTTCTGTTAGCTTCTGGTCTGGATGTAGAGAGGTAAATGGGACCAGCTGTTCTGGGATGGTGAGGAGAGCCTTTGCTATGGCAGCCAAGTAACCAAGTAGTAGAATTAGGTCCAGAGCACCTGCCTGAAACATGAAATCCTCTGCTGCCTCTCAGGGCTGCTTCAGATGGCTGTGCTTCTGAGCCTGGGCCAGTGGACCCTGAAATCTAACATGTGCTTCACTACAGAAAGAGGCCCCCGCAGAACTGTGGTGGCCCAGAGAGGGGCCTTTTTCTCATTCACATAAGTCATTCTGTAGCACTGGGGCCCTGGCCAGCCTTGCAAATTCTTTCCATCCTTTCTACAAGTCCCCCCCACCCCCCTCCCCAGTTTAACACGTCCTCCTGTTTCTTTCTACACACTTGAATTTTGCCAATGTTATGGGCCATTTCCTTGTGCAAATTATTCTGGCCTCCTGGTTCACAGTGCTGTGATCTTGAGTCCCTTTCCACCCTATTTCATTCATTCATTCATCCCCAAACACACATCTATTAAGCATTTACTATGTGCCCAGCTCTGGTCTAGGCATTGGAATTAGAATAAGGGTAAATTCAGAGGGGAGTGAGAAAGAGTCGTAGTGATCCAGAAGTTTAAATCCATGGAGAGAAAATTATAAAAAATCGTCATAGTAATAATAAAGTTGTATTGCATGCCCTCTAAATGCTGGGTATGCTCTAAGTATTTTACTTGCATTAATTTATTTAAACTTTCTAGTAATCCCAGGAGTGTTGGTATGACTGGTATTGCCACTTTATATTAGCTTAAACCATGTGAAATTGTTGTTGCAATTGATGTACGTCAAAACAGTTGTAGAATAGATGTTTAATATGGTTCAGCTTAAGAGATGTGGACCCTGCATACGGTTACATCCCCAAAGCTACTCACATAATAAGTGGCGGAGTGAAGATCTGAACCCAGGCAACTGGCTCTGGGGCCACACACCTGACCCCGCATTGTACTGAGAGGGGCAGACAGAATATTGGGGACCAGCTATAATTGTGAGAAATACTAATCTTGCTCTGTTAACTGTGATTGTTTTAATCTGATTAGAGAAGGCACATTCTAACTTGGCTGACAGTGCACTCTGGACCTGGGAGCTCACCTGGAAATGCAGCCCATCCTCCACATCAGGGAGCTGCCTATTATCATGGAAATATTAACAACCTTGTTGCAGAAACCAGAGCCGCAGCTCTTTGAACACCCAGCCCTTGGCATACCCACAGGCCTTTGCAAATCTCCAGACTGCCCATTTGGCATACCTTTTGCCTACTTCCCCATGTAATCTTTGTCCTTCTACCCAATATAAGCAGCTGGCTTATGGTGGGGGCAGAGCAGATTTTTGCCGACAGCATTGGGATAAATGCTCATATATGATTCAACCCTGTCTCTGCTTAATTGGCTCAAATAGTGACAGGCAGCACAGACCCATTGATTGTCCAGTTACAGTACTGAGCAACCTGGGGATTGGGCTGTTTAGTGTTCTAAGAGAGAAATATGTGAAAAAAGAAATATGTGAAAAAAGGGTCGAGGATGAGAATTCAGGGTTTAGGAGGAGGGAGAGAAAAATATTCAAGAAGTAACCAAAATAAAGGTAAAACGTTTCTCTAAATAATAATAAATAACTAATGATATTATAATAAATACTTTAAATGGATAGTTGAGGATTGGATGTTTAGAGTATAAGAAAACAAGCAAATTTGATTTGTGAGGAATAAAACTTTTATGACAGAATTTCATACTTTGTAATCTTCCTACCCGTTCTAGCCCAACCTTGCCCCATCAATGTGTCATTAGTGTTTGCTGCCTCTATGATGCGAGGGTCATGCTGGTAGAAAAAGTCTCAAAAGTATTTGGTGTCTTAAGTGTATCACCCCATGTTAGAGTTGAGAAAATACAGGCTTTAAAAAAAGATATGGGTAGAGATTAGAGCAGAAAATCAAGGTTTAAACACATTCCCATAGATTTGTGTCAGAAGCCTCTTTATTGACACTTAGTGACTGTTTTCTCCAAGTAGAATATTCTTGTGTACAGAGGTGGGCAAAAGTAGGTTTACAGGTGTTTGTATGGAAAAAGATGTGCAGGTTATGATTATTACGATAGCTTTATTAACTTTGGGCTTCGGGAACACACAACGGTAAGCCTACTTTTGCTCACCCTTGTACATATAATGTTGAATCCGTTGATGATATGCACATACGCTCATTATAACATAATTAAATATGCTAATTATAGAGTACTTTGTGTTGGCACCAGGGTCTTATAATCTGCCTTCTGGCACATTCCTGCTTTTCTGGCCTACCACAGGGACACAAAGGAATGACGGAAACTTTGTGCAAAATTTATGAGATGGTCTTATTTTTATGATAAAAGATTCACCCTCTGGTAAATTTCAAATTTTACTCAAATTAGGTTAAATCACAGCAGACGACTAAAAAACATGTTGTTATTCTCTTTAAATTCAATTCTAAGCAAGTCACTGGAATTTACCAAGTCCCCAATCACTGTTTGCAATTTCCAGAACTTGAAATTAAGTGGTCAAAATGTGGGGAATTTTATCCGTCCCCCACCCCTGGGGACATTTTTGGTTGTCACGACTGTGAGAGTGGAGACTGCTAATGGAATTGGGATTCTGCAAACCATCACACAGTGAACCGGACAGTCTCCCATAACAAAGAATTAGCCCAAATGCCAATAGGATGAGCTTGGGAAACCCGTCCTAGAGCATTCATTATGTAGAAGACAATGCTGGGATTGGTTAATGGTAATGAACGTGGCATCGTTTTAATGTATGTATCAGGGCTTTCATGTTATATTGACATTGGGTCATTCTTGCCTTCCTTGCCCATTGGACTTTCATGGGGTCCCCTACCTCAGGGTGAGTGAGTCCCTGTGTGAGACTAGAGGTTAAGGAGGTGCTCTGTGGCTCATGGACTGTTGTAAGGAGGCCAAGCACATTGTCCTCCCATAGCCAACTCTTCTCACAATAATGGTGCCTGGAGTGTGTTTGCATCAGAGAGCTATGGCCTTCAATGCTGTTGATGTAAGGAGGAATGACTTGACTCTAACTTGGGTTTCTTATCTTTCTTGAGTATCTCCCATGGGAGATACTTTCTCACTGGGACCTCAAACTTGAGAGCTGCTGGGGAGAGATTTTAGCATCTTCTTGAATGCTGTTACATTACACTTCTTTCTCAGGTAGGGGAGTTAATGTCAACTTTTGATACCTTCTTTTAGTTCAAATGAGATTATTTATGGCAGTTATACCTTCAAGTTTGTGACGGAAACTTGGAACAATTGCCTGGTGTCAGGGTTGATGATGTATTTATTTTCATTGCTCTTTAGGTTGACTTTATAAGCTTATACTTATAGCATGGTACACTCTAGTACATTTGGGTAAAGCTTTCTAAGGAGGGAAAAAATGACATACATTTAATGTGTAGTTCTAAAAATGTGTTGGATAACCCAAAATAAGAAGCCTTATAAAAATATATCTGTTTTTGGAATTAACTGATGTGAAGGTAATTTAAAATTGTAATGTGGCTGAATCGAGCCATTGGTATCATGGCAATGAATGTGGCATCATTCTAATGCAGGCGTCCTCAAACTTTTTAAACAGGGGGCCAGTTCACTGTCCCTCAGACCGTTGGAGGGCCGGACTATAGTTTTAAAAAAAACTATGAACAAATTCCTATGCACACTGCACATATCTTATTTTGAAGTAAAAAAACAAAACGGGAACAAATACAATATTTGTATTTGCATGTGGCCCGCGGGCCATAGTTTGAGGACCCCTGTTCTAATGCATTGACATTATCTGAAAAATTTTAGTTTTAGTCACTCCAATGATTTCAGTCACTGGTGCTGGAAATAATTTTCTAAAAACTAGATTAAAATTATATGATTCACCTTTCTGAAAGTATGGAAAGAATTATATTTTTAGGATACCATCTCAGAGCCCTCTATATATTGGACACTGTGCCAAGTTCATGGCAGAAATTGGGTGTTCAAAATGTCAATAGTTCTATGCATCTATCTGAATCTGTGAAAATACACATGGAGATCTTGTGAGTGCCTCTCATGAACTTCTAGACCTGTGAAGTTCCTTTACTGTTGAATCAATATATAATTTGAAATGTCATGATGTGTCAAACACAGGAGCCCAAAATCATTATGATTTAATGAAAATCAAATTTGAGTGTTTTGAACAACTGCAGAATATACAGGGCTGTGGAAGTTATCAAGCAAATCATTATCTGAGAAAAGTCTTTGAAGATGGGAGGGAAAACAGATAGCTAGATGTTGACAGTGAATGCCAGGTTTTAACAGTTAGCTTTACCAAAGCCATTTATTCACAGCAATTCTCAGTGGGGTTGATCACACTCCTGATGCTTGTGAATCCATGTTTCAGAGCTACTCTACACATGAGAAAAATCACTCACGAGCACTCATTTTAACTCATAAGGGTTAAGTGATATAATAACGGGTTGATAGCCTCATTTTAAGAAATTTGAAAAGTGGATATTTTGATTGAAATATAACCAGCGGCTGTTTCAAGTTTTCTTAAGGTAGTAATCTCACATAATTGTATCATCCTCAGTGTGCTAGTGTGGATGGCAGATTGAATACAGCCCGCTCTGCTATGTTCATTGAACACATTGCTTTAATGTTGCATGTAAATCATATTTAAAAATCAATTGACTCATTTTAGATATGTTGGAAGATCTCTGTGTTAAAGAATCCATTTGGGAAAGACTTTATAGACTTATGTGTCATCTCCTAGTTTATAGTATTTAAATATGGGTTTTCTCAGACCTGTTTAAAGTGTGCCTTGCACTTAATCATTCTGACATCCTAACTTGACGTAGCCCCATGGTCATTGCACATTTTTGGAGAGGATAGGATGTAAAACTGACTATGGAGTTGATAACTGAGAGAGGGAACAGATTCCTGCATATGCATTTTATTTTTTCAAGGTTATGTATAAATACTTTTTAAAATTATACAGATGTGCAAGATTCACTATCAACACTAGTAATACTTTTTCTGCCCCACCCTCTCAGCTCAATTCCCACTCCCCAGGGTCAACCTCTTCCAGCTTTTAGAGCTATTTCTACCATTTCTCAACTGGTTTTCAGGTTTTGATATTATCTATTGATGTTGTCCTTTGGAAAATAAGGACTTAGCTCTTCCCCTAACCCCAACTAAATCAGACACCTTTCTCATTATAGGTGTAGCATAATGTTTTAAAGAACCAGTGTTTAGCTTTATAATATTTTATTATGTAAGTGTGATAGGATATTATATTGTTTCATCCAGGGTGCTGCGGAACAAAAGATATAATATACCATAGTCAGTTGCAAAACCCAAATGAGTGGCTGAGAACTAGCTGCTTGTCCAGTGGTAGTGGAGGAGAGTTTGCTGTGTTGGAAATATGCTGAGAGAAGTTAAAGGTAAAAATGAATGGAAAGCTATCCTGAGAGTTTGGTGGGGCAAAGACTGTACTGGTGTATCTTATGAACATACATGGGACGTGGGGCTGGCCCTCCCCATTGTAACTCCTGCCCAAGATGACCTTGGAGTTTGGAGTGTGGAGATGGTCTGGGGATTTAATTGTGTGTGGTTTTTGTTTGTTTGTTTTTTTTACTTTTGGCCGTTCCTCTATTTTAGCTGTTTTATTCATATATTTCATTGGTATACATTGCCCAAATTTTTTGTTTGTTTTTGTGTTTGTTTTTTTTTTTTTACTTTTGGCCGTTCCTCTATTTTGGCCGTTTTATTCATATATTTCATTGGTATACATTGCCCAAATCCAGTACATATTCTCTTGGGGGCTTCCTCCAGTGCTGACATACTTCTTCTGGTTTGCTAATTTCATCTGCTCTCCAGCTTTCAAAATTTAATTGTTTTTATCTTCTTCTTTGTCTTTTATTTGTCTTAAAACTTTTTTTTCTGCTGTTATGATTTGTGGGGATTTGAGTCAGAGTGATGGTAAACATGTGTTCAATGTGCAGTATTTAGTTGGAATCTCAAAATTTATTTGAACATAAATAAGGGTGTATGATGATATTACCTGTCCAGAGAGTAAGAAGGCAAATAATTATTTACCACATATTCCATGTGCTGAATTCTTCACCAATTCAAAAGAAAAAGGGCTTTGCCCAATGGCAAAGTACTCCCTCCCTCAAAGATTAAAAAAATACAAAGGAAAACTAAAAGAATCAATTCTTGGCTTTTGTGCTTTCAGGACCCAAGTACTGAAAATTTAAAGATAAATTCAGGGACATTTTGAAGGTCACTTTGTCTATACTTCATTTTTGCCCTAAAACCTGATTTTAGACCCTAACTCTGTGTCAGATGAGAGTCCACTATAATCAATCATTCTACTCCACTTTACAGAACCAAAATATTGAAAGTATTCTTGTTCTTTTGTTTGTATGGCTTTATGGAAAAAGTTGAGTCTTGTAACTCATACAACCTTGTTGGGTTCAAGTTCTAGTTGTGACATAATGGACATATTACTTAACTTTTCCTCATATTTGCTTTTCTTCCCTCCAGAGTGATTATAGTTATAAGCTACTTAATAGTTTTATTTTAAGAGTTAATATTAGATACTACTTTAAGCACTATGAAGTACTGTGTACATAGTAGATGCTTAAGAGATTAATTTATTGGACCCACAGCTGAAAATTCATTTATTATTTTTCATGGATCAGGTATCTCATTATTTTTAGGATTTTGTTTTAGGCCCAAGAATATTAGCTCACATTTATTGAGCCCTTATCACATTACATTGTACTAAGTTTTTTGTATGTATTGACTTATTTAATTCTCAGAAACACTGTGAGTTAGCTACATTTGTCATTTGTGTTTTGTAGATAGGTAAAGTAAGGTTCAGACAGGTTAATTAACTTACTTCTCAGGGTCACAAAGCTGTTAATTGGTAAAGCTGGAATTTGAGCCCAGAATAATAATATTCCCAGCCTGGTTTAGAAGAAAGGAAGAATTCTCCCTTTTATTACTTGACCTTCTGGAAAGTTCATATTTGCTTCTCATATCAGCTTACTGGGAAAATCATAGAAAAATTATTTTAGGAAGAATATGAAATATTATGTATATGTTGCATTACTTTAGTCAACAATATCTGCTCAGCCACACTTTAAAAGGATCATTCACATGATCAAGTGGGATTTATCCCTGGGACAAAAGGATGGTTCAGTATACACAAATCAATAAATGTGGTATATACCACATTAACAAAATGGAGAATAAAAATCACATTATCTCATAGGTGCAGAAAAAGTGTTTGACAAAATTCAACATTATTTTATGATTAAAAACTCTTGACAAATTAGGTATAGAAGGAATTTGCCTCAACATAATATAGGCCATATATGACGAGCCCACACCTAGCATTGCACTCAATGGTGAAAAGCTGAAAGCTTCTCTTGTAGGGTCAGGAAGAGAACAAGGGTTGCCTGCTCTCACACTTCTATTCATCATGGTACAGGAAGTCCTAGCCGGAGCAGTTAGGCAAGAAAAAGAAAAAAAAGGCACCCAAAATGGAAAACAGGGTGGAGGTTCCTCAAAAATTAAAAAGAGAATTACCATGTGACTCAGCAATCCCATCTCTGAGTAGATATTCAAAGGAAATAAAATCACTGCCTTAAAGAAATATCTGTATTCCCATATCCATAACAACATTGCTCATACTTGTCAAGATATGGAAACAGCATACATGTCCATCAATAGATGAATAGATAAAGAAAATACAGCTGTGGTCAAGAGTAGGCTTATAGTTGTGAGTATGTGAAGCACAGAGTTTCTTCTTGTATTATTTATTAATTCTTGTATTATTTTTCATATGAACAACTGTAAACCTACTTTTGCCCACTGCTGAATATTCTACATAAACACAATGGAATAGTACTCAGTTTCATAAAAAAAGAAAAGCAAATCCTGTTGAGAGAGGAAGATATTATGCTAAGTGAAATAAACTAGACACATAAAGACAAATACAGCATGATCTCACTCACATGTAGAATCGTAGTGGGAATAAAAGCCAAACTCGTAGTAACAGAGAGAATATAATGGTAGTTACCAGAGACCTGGGCCTGGGGGCAGCAGGGAGATTAATAAAAAAAAGAAAAAGGAAAGTAGATTGATGGTTGCCAGTGGCTGAGGGAGGGGGATCATGGGCAGTTATTGCTTAATGGGTACAGAATTTCAGTTTTGTAAGATAAAGGGGGATCTGGAGATGGATGGTGGTGGTGATGTACAGCAGTATGAATGTACTTAATACCACTGAACTGGACACTTAAAAATGGTTAAGATAATTTAAGTAAATTATAGGGGAAAGAAAAGAAGAAAATTCACAAAACAATGGGTGAAGAGGTGGGCACACATGTCTGTTGCCATGAGAATGAGAGGAAGGCAGTCTCTAGATGTGTACTACATAATATACAAAAAGTCTTTGAACTGTCTTAAAGAGACCATACCCAGCCAATGGCACTCTATATTTGCCTCCCCAATAGAATTTAGGCCTTTCTATTTTTAGGTGCTGTTCATGTGACAACCCCCTCCCCCTCCCCCCCGCTGCAAATTTTTTGTTCTTTTTTCCCTCTATAGAGCTGCCAGAACTTTTAACCTTATTTCAAGCCCACCTCTATCTGCCAAGTGCATGGTGGCATCCCTTTGAATTCATACCTTTTCATCACACAGTCCTTAAGTTATGTAATGTACTATCGATGACCCCTTACATTTTGCTGTTTTGCCCATTTAGCTTTTGAAGGCAAGGTGTCTGATTACCCTAATTAGGCTGTAGATTCTTCCTCTATTACTTTGTAAAGACCAAAGCAAAAATGAGAGCACATAGTAGATACTCAATTTATGGTGGTTAATTCATCTTTCCAGGAGTATCTAATTAAAACTGGAATTTATCCACAAAGAATAACTTTAATCTATGGCATGCCTCCGAAGTGCTTTAGAAGGGGAAAGTGGGGGAGAATATTCCTTTTTTGCCTAGCTCAGACTTTGTTTTAGGCCATCTACTTTAATGGCCTCATCCTCCTCAAAACCTGTGCAACCTCATTGCATGGAGGATAGTTAATAAATAGTAGTTCTTATCCCATTCCAGGCTGCTGTTAGGTTTGTATTAAGGACTAGACAGTTGCTATGCTTGTCCACTGTGCTATTTTGGTCCTGCCTATTTCTGAAGTATTTGCAGTTGTCGAATTTTACTTTCTCTGGAGTCAAGTGACTACTCTACATGGGCCGACAAGGAAATAAAAGAATTTAATGTAAGCACTGCAGTTTTTCCAAAGAAGTCAAGTTCTTTTGAGAAAGGGGAGATAACGATGGAGGTTGCTGCTCCGTGTGAAAAGGTGAGATGCTAAAAAACAGTGAAGCCAGCAACAGCCGCCCTGTTTGTTCAGTGTTGGGTGAATGAAAGTGCTATTTGTACTTAGGAAGATAGAATCTGAAATGGTCATATTCCAGCTTCATAACATGCTTGAGAGTGTGGCTCCATTTTTTTGTCTTTTTTTTCTTCATCTTTGATGTCCAGCTGGTATTTTGAGACAGAAGTATGATTATGGAATTGGATTTGAAGAGCAGCACTAAATCATTCTCACTTGCTACTTGACCTTCATCCTAAACAGAATAGATTTCATGGAAGAAATCAGGTTGGGGAAGATATAATTTAATTCTGCCATGGGTCAAGCAGAAAGGTTAAGTCCTTCAACTTCCTCATTCTATGATACTGCTTGGTATGGTTCTGAAAAAGCAATTTTCTAATACTAGAATCATTTTGCCCCGTCCCATGTTTTTTGATTGAATTACTGTAATACATAAACACATTGAAAATAAGTTTTTCTTGCTAGTATTTATTCCTGTATCTTTTAGGAAGTGATCCATTTTACGTTTTTGTGAATTAAATTTAAAAATTATACTGATTCTATATTGACATGCCAGGAGGAAAACTACTTAGTATTTCAAAAACATGAGGCTGAAATTTCATTGTTTGTGTAAAAACGTTATTGGAATTAGATGTATTTGTTTTCTTTCCCCTCTGCACCCCAAGATGACAATGAGAGTTATTGGGAGGTTTCTTCCATGTGATTCTTAGGGTTTTACATAACCTTGCGAAGGACTTTTTTAAAAAAATATGTTTTATTGATTTTTTTACAGAGAGCAAGGGAGAGGGATAGAGAGTTAGAAACATCGATCAGCTGCCTCCTGCACACCTCCTACTGGGGATGTGCCTGCAACCAAGGTACATGCCCTTGACCGGAATCGAACCTGGGACCTTTCAGTCCTCAGGCCGATGCTCTATCCACTGAGCCAAACTGGTTAGGGCTGCGAAGGACTTTTTAACTAAGGAAACATCAGCTCCTCTTTTTTGTCAAAATCTCCCTTCAGGAAATTCTCCATTCACTGAACTCAGATTTTCCTCCCTTGAAGGAGAAATCTTGTCTCTGGTGTTAGGACTTAGTAGCTATTAACTGAGAATACTAACCCCCCAAATACTCTTGCTTTGGATGGTTTCTTTGCAGTCAGAGTCTGGTCTACACATTCTTCTCATTTTTAAAATTAGAAATTGTAACCATTTCCCTAGGTGTCATAGGCAACTCTTCTTACTTTAGCTTCTTTTACCTCCTATCTCCTGACATGTTCAAAACAGAGTGCTCCAAACTAAGGACATTGGCTGGTCATGGTCTCCTCCTTCCCTCCAAGCTGTACCTTCCATGTGCATGTCAACATGGTGTTGACCTCTTATAGCTCCTGGTAACCCTTTTTCCTGACTCTGGCCTCCAACTTTGCACCAAACAGCAAGTTAGGATTTCAGCTGTCATTTTCCACCCATCCAACTCTTTGTTCAAAGTGGTTCTTGGTTAACATTCTCCCATCTTTCTTGTGTTTGCTTGGAATGTTCTAATAATGAATTCCTTCAAATGTGACCTGATTTACTTGGTGGGTGGTCTCATTTTGGGGGGAGATGGTAAGCATGGGGCTATGCCACCTTTCTATAAAATGGCAGATTATCTATTGGGCTATTTGCCTGTGGACAGAGTGAATATGACAGTTTGCACACACTTGGGAGTGCTTAACACAGCCGTGGGCAAACTACGGCCCGTTTGAAATGAATAAAACTAAAAAAAAAAAAAAAGACCGTACCCTTTTATGTAATGATGTTTACTTTGAATTTATATTAGTTCACACAAACACTCCATCCATGCTTTTGTTCCGGCCCTCCGGTCCAGTTTAAGAACCCATTGTGGCCCTCGAGTCAAAAAGTTTGCCCACCCCTGGTTAACACCATATGGGCATACCATGCGGATTCTAGACCACCACTATAAAGAAAGTATTGTAATAAAACAAGTCATAATCTTTTTGCTCATGGAGGGTCTTGCCTTCAATTTGTAAAAAAAAGTGCAAGAATATCTCCGAAGTGCAATACAGTGAAGCACAATGAAATGAGGTATGTCTGTAATTGTATCAATTTTATGGAAGACTCGGGGTCACAAAAAGTCAGCAAGACCTGAGCTGATTCTAATATATGGCTTTCTTATAACAAAATAATGATAAAATAACTGTCTCTAGCATTCCTGTGGCATGCAACTACAGATAAAAGTTCTAAAAGGGACCAATCAAGGCAGATATGAAAGGCTCAGTTCTCCCGTCTGGGATTGCACCATAGGTCTCCTGACCCAGGTAAAACTCAGAGGCCCACGCAAGGCCCAGCAATCTCAACGTACCACACAGTAACTCGGTTTTTGCAGGCAGGGACTTGATTCTCTCCCCTATGGCACCTGGCACAATGCTTTGCACCTGGTAGGTATTCTTAATTTGTCAAATGAAATAATGATTTCAGAGAGAGTGACAGTAAGTGTACCACAATATGTACCTTACAGAGCTCAGGGGGTAGCATGATTCACGGCCTGGTTGGGACTAAAAGGCATCTCTCTACTCGCCTTCTGACCATCATTCCACTATATCATAGACCACTTCTGGTCTCCTCCCCACCTGTAGGCCCTGACTTCTCTGCAAGGTTTCTCCAGAGAAGATAGTCTGGTTTGCACAACCTTAAACATCAGGTACTGACTTCAAGCTGGCTGCTGTCCCATAGTGGTAGGCTAGGTAGTATCTTTATTCCTTCTTGAAGAAGCAGACCATTCAAAAAATTGTATAGGTATTGTCTCCTCCCCTCTTCTCCATTCTCTTGACTTGTGTCACCTTAAGAAGCAGCTGGTGACATTATGAGGAGAGGTGTAGGGGGAACTTTCGTTATCATGAGAAGTGTATGGATTCAATTATAATTTTAATCTTGCGGCCCTTCAGGCTTCTTGTGTCCTATCCTTCTCCCATTAGCTGCTAAAAGACCTAGCTGGTGCAGTCACTCTTGACATCTAGTCATCAAAGAATAATCTTTCATCTGACTCACACATTACTGAGTATCTATAATAATAAAAGTATAATATGCTAATTAGACCGAATGTCCTTCCGGACGACCTTCTGGATGAAGCCGGGGCTGCGAGGGCCGAGGCAAACTGTCGAGGCAAGCTGCCGCGGCTGCAGTTTGTGCATCAGGCCTCTAGTCTATTATAAGCCAGGTACTAGTCTAGGTACTGTTGATAGAACAGTGAAAAAAATGGGCAAAAATCTCTACCTTGACAAAGATTGTATTTTAGAAAGAAGAGACAAATACATAAGTGAAAATGATAGTATGTCAGGTGGTAGTGCCATGGAGAGAGTAAAGCAGGGAAAGGGAATTGCTCGGAGAAAATGGCTAATGATTTTAAACAGAGAGGTCAGGGAAGGGTGCCTGGACAGTGACACTTGGACAAGGATCTGAAGTCGGTGAGGAAGCAGACTGTGGAAGCTGGAGAAGAAGATATTAGAACTCGCTTTTGACCTGCCCAGATCTAATATCCTGTGACGCATTGGCCCAAAGGGGAACTTTCAGGAACTTAATGATAGTGGAATTGCAGAGTATCTTGCAATAGGAAAAGAGCCAAGACAGATGCCAGCAGTAGTGGAGGGTGTTTGAGACAGTGCAGTGCTGGGCCTTATGAAGGGGGCGTGTGCTGCACCTCCATGGTCCCCACTCGGAGTTGATCACTTAACTCCTGGACCTCTGTAGGCATTTGATTTATAATAGCCATTATTTTAAAGAATAATATAGGGGTGGAATCCAAGTAATGTTTCCAGGTCTCTGCTCCTTTATCTGGAATGCAGACTAGTTCCCCATCCTTTTGCTTTTCCCTTACTCTTAGGCTGATCTCTCACTGGGGCCGGTGTGGCTCAGTTGGGTAGGCAATGTCCCGTGTACCAAAGATATTGCCAGTTCGATTCCTGGTCAGGGCACATGTTCTGGCTGCATGCTCAATCTCTGGTCGGGTTGTGCAGGAGGCAGCCTATCAGTGTTTTGCTCTCACATCGATGTTTCTCCCTCTCTTTTGCTCTCCCTCTCTCTAAAAAAGTCAATTAAAAAGTCTTGAAAAAAAAAAAAAGAAGAATGTTTGAGCTCTCCCAGGAGGAATGGAAGTTCAGGGTGACATGGGACAGAGCTGATGCGGGTCCCCTATGGACGGCCACATGTGGACCGAGACCAAGAAGTGTGTGTGAGATGAAAATGGAGTGTGGACACTCTTAAGAGTTAACCCTATCATCTGCCAAAGAGAGGACAGAAAACGCTACGTACCAAGTGAGTTCATTGAATTGGGTGGAAATTCCGAGTGACAAGGCCAAAGGACCTCTGCAATAAGCACAACAAAATGCGAGGAATGAAACCACAAGAAAAATATGACCCTGGAAGATTGGGGGAAAGGGTGAGAACAGCATTTCCCATCGCAGCGAGTCGGTGGCGTTTGTTCTCCCGCGTGGAAGTTCAATGGTAACAGAGATGGCTCTCACATCAGCGAGCGCTCCTTCGATGGAGCCCAGATCTGTGGGAAATCCATTTCTGAGAGGCGTCTCCGTCATGCTCTGTTGAAACTAAGCCTCCAGGAAACTCAGATGGGAATTTTGAGGGGAGAAGAAGGGCTTCCAGGGAGGTGTTTTGAAATCCTTTGAGCTGCGTATAAGCAGCTCGAACTTTCCCTGTACATTGACTGTACATTAAGCGCACTTTAAATAGTAAAGGCCTCAAAGGCACTAGTCTATTATGAGCATAAACAGCAATTTAAAGTGATATTTTCCCAGAGAAAAGAATCCAAAGGAACAAAAGATGCCAGAACTGGGTCTTGGGCGCCCCCCCGCCCCCCGCCCTGTTCATTTGTGAGAAAATGTGCTTTTGATTGATATCTACCCAAGACTGTTCAGCATGGCATATTTTTGATGGTTAATGAATGTTCAGAAGAGTAATTGAAAACATTTGGGGTGGTGCCTCCAGGCACTTTTCCCAATACCTCCTTTATTCTTTCCAATATCTGGAACACAAAGACTGAGAATGGAAATAATTGCTCTCTCTCCTTTGCTTGCTTTCTCAGGAGTCTGAGTGCTCATACTCTGTGTCCCCGCAAGACCTTCTATGCTCACGAATTCTTCGCTTTCATTTTGAGTAACAGGGCCGGGCCTTTTTTGTGTGAAAAGGAAGAAGACTGTGCCGTCCTGCAGAAGAAGGGACCCACGATGTGTCCAGTGTACCTCCTTCTGCATCTTTTTTCTTGGGAGTTCTCCCACCACACGGATGTGTTTATAGAGACGCAGGGTTGCTTTCGAGAAAAAAACATTTGGTTTCTAATTCAGGTCGATGCACTGAAATGAAAAGGTGTTTTGCCACATTTGCACGTGCTTTTCTTTTTCCTGTTTATATTTGAGTTTTGCAGTCACACATTTTGCGTTGTTGGCTTTTGGTCACAAGACACCACACCAATGAGATGCTACTGAGGACTATCAGACCGTAACGACTTAATAGCATCTTGGTAATGCGTCCAGTTTCTAGCTACTCATATTTGTATACAGTGTAATTTCGTATGTAACTTGGAAAAATAAACAAAAGAAACAGCACCATTATACAGCAGACCATGAATTTCAGACTTCATTTACGCAGCAGTAATGCTCTACTGTTAAATAAACATGGAAGAGCTTTCCATTATACTCTGTCGTGGTTGAAAATATTGGTCATGTAATAACCCAGTCAGTTAATATATTTGTTTTAAATTAGATCACGACATTTAATAAAAAGAAATGTGGGACAGGAATAAAAGAGTCAGAATGCATCATTGCTTAGCACCAAGATATGTTACCTCTTTAAGATGTCACAATAGTATTTCAGATACTGAACAGTTTTTTATGGACATAGACACTAAACAGCATGGCATTTGAAAGTATGTTAGAATCCTTAAAGTCTTCAGAGCCCTTTTTTTTAACTGTGGTTTTTGTTTTACTATCGGGAATCCTGAAGAATTGTGCATATGAATAATAATAAGCTGCCATTTTTGGAGGTATACCATTTAAGGAGTATGCTGGTGGTTTTACATATATTATATAGGATCCTCTCAGTAATAATACTATTTCCATTTTACAGATTAGAAGAGTGAGGCAGAGAATTTAGGTAACTTACTCAAGAGCATATAACTCACAGTGATAGAAAGGGACTTTAGATTTAAAGACAGATGCAAGTCCATCTGTCTTTAAATTTAAGACCCTTTCTTTTTTTAAAAAAATATTTTTATTAATTTCAAAGAGGAAGGGATAGAGTAAAAGAGAAAGAAACATTAATGATGAGAATCATTGATTGGCTGCCTCCTGCATGCCCCACACTGGGGATCGAGCTTGCAACCTGGGCATATTCCCTGACCAGGAATCCAACTGTGACCTCCTGATTGATAGGTCACCACTCAACCACTGAACCATGCCAGCCAGGTGATTTTAAGACCCTTTTCACTCCACTAATTATATCAGAATCTCAAAGTATGTGGCCTAGGTGTTAATATTCTTTAGAAGATCCCCTTGGAGATTCTAACATAGAGCTATAGTTGGAAAAGGCTACACTCACACCATTTTGTCTTTCATGAGAGCAAGTAAAGAAACCATCTTTGATACTTGGTTTATTTGTGGGGATGAAGAGATCAGTGCAGAATTGGGAAAAGAAGGATTTGTCATTCTCCATTATCTTCAGGTTTGAAGTTCCTCCATTCCTTGCAAGGAGAAGAAGGAATATCTTATGTATGCAAATACATGTGTGAATGTGGGACACTTGCCATGTGTCCTTAAGCATGGAAAACTATTTAAAATAGTAGATATGTAGATGGAATATTTATATGGGAAAAAAATTTGGAAGATGTTGTGTTAACCTGTGTGCCCACTGATTACAGGGACCAAAGAAAAAGAATTGAAATGTTATGAATACAGAATAAAATGTTGAATAGGAGTGTGTGTGTGTGTGTGTGTGTGTGTGTGTGTGTGAGAGAGAGAGAGAGAGAGAGAGAGAGAGATCTCTTTGGGTTCATTATTAGCCTAAAAAATTACTTAAGAGCAGAAGTCACTGGATTTGACAATTGAATGTTTACTTGCTCTCTCCTTAAGCAGAGGTGGTAGAAAACCATTTGGGGGAGGAGATTGTTAGTGGTAGGGATAAAGAAGTACTTAACTGTTCTTATTTCACATCCTTGATATTGGAAGTTTAGGTCAAATCTTATTGTCCCAGAACCTGGTCTGTGTTGAACATGTCATAGATTTTTTTTGTTTTTGTTTTCATTTTATTTATTTATAATTTTTTTAAATTAAGTTATCACATATGTGTCCTTATCCCCACATTATCCCCCATCCCCCCCCACTCATGCCCTCACCCCCTGTTGTCTGTGTCCATTGGTTAGGCCTATATGCTTGCATATGAGTCCTTTGGTTGATGTCTCCCCCTTACCCCCACCCTCCCCTACCTTCCCCTACTGAGGTTTGACAGTCTGATTGATGTCATAGATTCTTAATAAAGGTGATTTACCAGAATGTAGTTTCTCTTCTTTGCTCAATGTGGTTTTCATAGTAGTGGGAAATTCCTTCCCACTTTTCTCTGCTGCCCAGTTGGTGAACCTCTAAAATAATTCCACTCATAATTTTGTTTAATGTTCAACTTGGCTCCCCACTCCATACCCTGCTTACAAATCAGCCCTCCCCCCAAATTTATGGCTTTGGGACACATGGTTCTTTGCAGATTTGGGGGAAATTAGCTATCCAGCTGCAATGGAATACAACCTCATCTCAGATGTCAGTAATCCACCAGCATAGTGTGCTTGGAGCTGTTTAACTTTGTTATAATGTTAATTTATTTGGATTTTCAAGGTAGGCTAGTGCTGCAAGTCACCAGGCGAGGCTAATAGAATTTAACATTATCATTATCCTCAACTGTTGGTTGCAAGGAGGTTCTAAAACTTCTAGTTGTTCTGGTTCATATTCTGTTTTACAATGGGAAAGGATTACTACTAATAGTTAACTTGACCTTTCAAAAAGTTTCCAAAAAATAGACATATACGGATTTTACTGGATGGACAGGATTTGTCCTCCGTCCTGGAGTTCTGCAAAGTCTAGATTAGTACATGGTCATTAGCAGGGCTGAAGTTAGAGATGTAGTTAATCAAGAGAGGTGTTAGCCTCGGGCATTCCAAGCCAATTTAAGGTCCCTCCACTTTCTGAACTAGATCATTCTTTGATTCTGTTACTTGCAGGGTGAACGGACATTTCAGGGAAGTGAACTGTTCCACATGGCCCCTTATTCACCATCAAGAACACTGCTCACAAAGTATTGGGGTAATTCTCCAAATTCTTCCAGCTTTCTCCCCTAACATGGGTCTTCTCAATAAATCCACAGGCCCAGGGACCTGAAGTTAGTGTGTTTCCTCAGTGACAGGGGACAGGAAAAGACAGAAGGGAGTCTCACATCCAGGACTCTAGGTAGTTAATCAATCTCTTCGGCAAGAGAAAAGGGACATCCTGGACCTTTTTAATGGTCTTGGTGTCCAAGGTATAGGTTCTTGAAAATAATTTTAACCCCTTCCTAATCCAGTTGTGACTTTGACCCGTGATGTCTTTGGATGACTTTTTTTGGGATATGAAAGAGAAAGTTCTACTCTAATCTATTTAAGGAGAAATAAAGATAACACAGATAGGATTCCCATACAAGGGAATTTCCAGCAGGGTATTTGCAAATGTTATTTCTTCTTTCTCAAAGAAAGCACGAAGATGTCTTTTGAGAAAGGCACCTTGGCCTTTGGCCTTCCTTGCTTAGAATAATGGTTATAACATTATTCTCTCCCGTGTTCCCATAGGAAGGAAAACACAATACAAATATAATAGTACTGGGATTTCAAGCCCCTTGGGCACCAGAGGAAAGTGTCATTTGTAGATGAGCTTACCCTTGGAAGAGGAAAAGCTAGTTTAATGTGGTGGGGGATGAATAGATCAGGACAGGAAGAAGCAGAACAGATGAAGCAGCCAGGGTCTGAAAGACCCACCTGGATTGTCCCCAAGGCACCGTTTTATACTTTGAGACTGTTTGCCCTCCCCTTCCAGTGTTTTACATTCTCTCATAGGCATAGAATCCCAAGAAAGCTCATCTGAAACACAACTTAAAGAAGATGCAGGATCCAAGCAACGCCTTTGAGGTCCCTGTGTCTGCTTTGCATTGGCTTTTCTGTTTGCCTTCCATTTGGCCTATTTGACTCCCTTTATATTCTGGACATGTAGAGAAATGCATATTTTTGGAGTGGGCCTGTTCTATCTATTTTTTTCGGGAGGGCATGCCATTTGGAAAAGTTTTACTTAGTAATAAGGAAGGAAAAAAGACGACTTTGTGTTTGAAGTAGTAGCCTTGTTTCAATGACATATTAAAGATGGATGTTCACCATCGTGCATCTTTCCAGGCTAAGAATTCAGCATATCTTGAAAAGATGAATGGATCGGAGAGGCTGGTTAATACATTATCTTTGTTTTGCTGCTGGCTAGCAAGGGAGAAATGTTACGACGGTCAATAGGTTGTCCTGCTCTTGTTTTTATGTTCATGTAAAGTATCCAATATGCTGAGCACTAAAAATTTCCTGTGGTACTTTACTTCCTGGCGGAAACTAAAAATAGAATGGAAAGAATGAATGAAACATGACCTAGCATTTTCTAACCCCTTCCCCGCATTTCTGAGTAAATTAGAAATCTCTTTTCTGCTGCCCTAAGACATAAAGATTCCTCATGCATTGTTTCTTGTCCTTAGCTGGGGCTTTCGGGTGGGGTGGGGGAGGGGCTTGAAATAGTGTGCTTCTGTAGCTTTTTCTCAGAGGTCACCTGGGGTATAAGCTTAGAGGCTTGTAGACAGAACTGATTTGCATGAGGGAATTCTTTCCTGAGGACAGGACTTTGAATTATGATCTTTTACATCTGATCAGCTTGAAAGGGCAGAGGCCTTCGAGCCAGTATTCTGCGTTGGGAAGGTGAGGAGAAATGAGTTGGACAGGTTGGAACCAGTGATGATAAGGTGATCATTTGACCATCACGCTTTCAAAATAATACTCAGTTTTAGGAAAACATTTTAGAAAATATTTTAGATAAAAAATGTTAGGAGCGTATTTAAACATTTATTTCATCTCTATGCATAAGGCATGCTACAGATACAAATGAAGAAGGACTATATATCAGTTAGGATGTACTCTTTTGAAAGTAGCACTAAAACCAACTCCAGTTGGCTTAGACAACAAAGAGGATAGATCAGTTGTGTAAATGTCTAAGGCCGAAGGTCGGGCAGGCTTCTAGTGATATTTGAACCAGAGGCCATGGTGTCACTAGGACTCTGAGTTTATTGTTGGTGAATCCCTTGACCACCCTCCCTGGTGTTTTGGCATCATTCAGAGTCTGACTTTCCTCATGATGGCAAATGGCTCCAACAGTTGAAGGCCTCCTGTCCACACATTGCCTGTCCAGACAAGATGAATATGCCCTTGTTCCTTCATTAGAAAGGGTCTGGGGGTCATTCTGATCAGTCCACATGGCTGGCTTAGACGAGATCACCTGCTAACCCCTGGAGGGGAGGAAAGAGTTGGCATTCCCAGAATCACACAGGGTCTCAAATTTTAATGGGAACTGTCCAAAGGCCTAAATGGGTACTTCGAATGCATCCGAGTGTCTGTTGTGGTATCGTGATGAAGAAACTTGGGAGCTTCATAAGCCAAGGAAAAAGGCTTCAAGTCCATTTCCTACCATTCGGTTTCTGTTTGGGTTTATTTCTGATGATTGTTGACACATCATTATCTATTCGATTCTTCAAGATACCCAGAGAAGCCAAATCCTCCAACTTAACTCTAGCGTGCAGTATGGTATTTCCTAGCCAATTATTCTTTCTCATTCTCTCTCTTTCTCAACTTAACACTTGGTGCAGTTTAGTCCCATTTTTTCTTATTTAATAGTCACTGGCTAGAAAGAACAGCTGGCCTAGCCATTCTGTATGATAGCCCTAAATCAGTTTTCAGTGTTTTACTATCACTTTTATAGCTTTGCCTCCTCATGTCACAGTAGGGTATATGCCTCTGTTTTCTGTGGTCTCTAGCTTACTGGTTTGAAGCAAGTTTAACTGACTTATCTGAGGTCATCGTCTGAGTTACAGGAGAGAGGTACTATTAATGACCTCAGCTCTCAAGTTGTAAGAGTTGGCAAACTGCAGCCCCTGGGCCAAATCTAGCCTTCAGCATTTTATAAATAAAGTTTTATTGAAACAAAACCACATTCATTCATTTATATATTAGCTATGGTTGCTTTTCCTACTATGATTGCAGAGGTGAGTCATTGTGGCAGATGCTGTTTGTCCTGAAAAATATAAAAGACTTACTATCTGGCCCGTTACAGAGAAAATTGGATTGAATGAGCCACATTCTTCACCTTAAAAACTATGAGAGATTTTACAGCTAGATAGTACACTCTTCCAAAGCCTGTCTGGGACTTTAAAAGTGATCAAAGATTGTTGGAGGTAGAAACAATCTGAAGCGATTCCTGTAGTCCTAATCTTTCATCCCACAGTTGAGAGACTGAGTCTCAGACATGAAACATGACTTACACAAGGCTCCACAGATATTAGAGGTAGACCAGCACGCCCCTCACTTCCTACGGCCAGGCTTCTGTACTGGGAGGGTACCTAAACTTACCACTACTAAGAGGGGGGTGAGGTCTAAAATATTTTGAGGAGAGTGAGTATTGGGAGGAGCAATAAAGCTCTACCATTTACCAGATTGGGAAAGTTATTTAACCTATCTGAGCTCAATTTCTTCACCTATAGAATGAAAGTAATAGTACATTCCCCCTTCTACCCCCCCCCCCCCCCC
>NW_005369989.1:1283478-1323834 GCF_000412655.1 Myotis brandtii
TCATCATCATCATCATCATCATCATCATCATCACCACCACCATCATCGTCAGGCTACTTTGCTTCTCTCATGCTTGTCTTAGAGGAAAAGGGGTCACCCTACTCTCCAAGGCTATCTGCTTCGATTGGAAACTGTCATTTTCTCTCACGGTTCCTCATAGGTCTTATTCTGTCAATTACCGCATCTTTACCATATCTTCTATTGCTTCCTTTCCACTGTTAGTCAAAATATTAGCAAATTATTAGCAAAATTCTCAAATCTTAAATGTTATAATAAAGATGTCTTATCACCTATTTTATCTTGATAGTGGTGCCTTCCCTTTATTGAACCAGCTGTTCATGTCTCGCTGTCTTTACTCCTTTAAGTTTCATTCTAAATTCAACTCTTTGAAAACAGACCTACTGAAGTCACAGGTGAATCTGTGGGAATATATATATATATATATAGACTTTGTCCGAATCTTATGTAGCATTAAAACTGTGCCACCTTCCTTCCTGGAAGACACCGTTCCTTTGTTTTTGAACCATCATCCTATTTTGCTTCTCTTCCCACCTCCTGATAAGTCTCTTTCTCAAATTATTCCCTCTGTGTTTGTCTTATCTATAATATATTTCCCAGGCTCTGTACTTAGAAGTTCTCCTTGGCAATTCTATACTTTGCCATGGCTTCAGTGACTGCCTGTCGAGCTGATAAATGTCTCTATCTGAATGTAGCAGTAGAATTTATAGCCCCTAAACCACTCCTCCATGTAATTCTTCCTCTTCTTTTTTATTCTTATAATGTCCTAATCCCTAACACATATTGAGCACCAGCGTCTGTGCCGAGAGCTTTAAAAACAGAAAACCATTTTAGAAGATTAAGCAAAGTCCCTGCTTTATTCAGATTTCCTTAGTTTTTACCTTTTTCTGTTTCAGGATTTCATCTCAGATACCATATTGCATTTATCAGTCATGCCTCCTTAGCCTTCCTTTGGCTGTGACAGTTTCTCAGACTTTCCTCATGTTTGACAACCTTGGTCGTTTTGAGGAGTACCGGCCAGAAGCTTTGTAGAGTGTCTCTCAGTTGGGATTTGTATGATGTTTTCTTCATGATTAGACTGGGATTCTGTGTTTTGGGGAGAAAGAATGCAGAAGTCAAGTACCATTTTCATCACATTATATCAAGGGCACCTATTTTCAGGATATCTTATTGTTATTGATGTTTAACTTAGGTCACTTGACTGAGGTAATGTTTGAGGTAAGTTTTCTCCACTCTTTCCCCTTTTGCATACTGTGCTCTTTGAAAGGAAGTTCCCGTATGCAGCCCACACTTACCAGTGGGGAATGATACTCTCTCCTGGAGGGTGGAGTATCTACAGAAATTATTTGGAATTCTATTACACAGGAGATTTAGACATTATCCCCAGTTTATTTATTACTCAATCATTTCATTTTATCAGTATGGACTCATGGTTTCTTATTTTATGCTTTGGTTATAACCTAGCTCTACTTTATTTTATTGCTCAAATCATTCCTGTTTTGGCCATTGAGAGTGGCTCCTTTTTGCTTTTGACATACCCTTAGTGTGTTAGTGTGTGTGTGTGTGTGTGTGTGTGTGTGTGTGTGTGAATTGTTTTTGGAGCACCTTCTCACTTTTCTAGCACTATAAAATGCTCCAAGTTTGGTGTGTGAATTTTTGGAGCACCTTCTCACTTTTCTAGCACTATAAAATGCTCCAAGCTTGTCTTATATATTTCCTATCCTAATCCTAGAACCAGCCATTTCCAAGGAGCCCTGGTTCCTTTTATTGGAGAACTAGAGGCCCAGTGCACAAAATTCATGCACGTGTAGGGTCCCTAGGCCTGGCTGGCGATCAGGGCTGCTCAGGGCCTTCTGGCTGCCAGCTGGGGCCTTCCTTACCTGGCTGCTGGCTGCTGGCTGCTGGTTCGGGCCTTCCTTTGTTCCACGCCGCCCACTGGTGGTCAGCAGATGTCATAGCGAGTGATCAAACTCCCGGTCTCCCGGTTGGACTCCTGAGGGGACACTTTGCATATTAGCCTTTTATATATAGATGGTATTAGAAACCTATATCTGGATGCTGCGTGGGCTCTTTGTTACTGGGGTATTATTTCTTTTAGATCTTCCAAGCTGACAGAGCACAGACACATATGTGTATATACTAACCTGTGTTTATATAACTATCTATAACTATTTCTATGTGTAACCATTTCTATCTATGTTAAGCTAAACATGAATTCATGCTGATGTCTCCAGCTCTAATCCATTACCACCTGGATCATTTTGGCCTTCTCCCCTTGCTTGTTGGTAACTTCTGGTTCCACAGGGAGAAACCTGGCTCCCACCATCTGCCATTCATTTTCTTAAATTGTTAAATGCCAGTCTACATTTACAGTGCCATCAAAATTGCTGATCTGTACCCCTGCGGGAAAAATATTTATCAACTAGAGTACAGTGTTTATGTACAGTTTCTATTGCCTTTAGTCTTACGGACCCCAGTCATTTCCACAGTTATTTAGCTTAGCACTGTTTTCCTCCACCTGCAATGAGACTGTTTCATACATTTGTAATACAGTTAGATTGTGTTGTTACTTTTAGCATCCCATCCCGGGATTTCACAACCTTCTAAATGATTTGTTAAAAATTTCTATACATTAAGGTCCCATTTTGTGCTGCAAAGTTATATGGGTTTTGACAAATGCATAGTGACATGTATCCACTATTACATTATGGTACAGAATAGATTTATGACTGTAAAAACTCCCCTGTGCTTTACCTGCTCAACCCCTGGCAACCATGATCTTTTTACTGTTGCTGTACTTTTGACTTTTCAAGAATGTCAGGTAATTTGAATCATACAGTATGTAGACTTTTGAGACTCCTTTTTTTTTCCAGTTAGCAATAGGCATTTAAGATTCATCTATGTCTTTTCATGTTTTGATAGCTTATTTTTTTATTGCTGAATAATATATCACTGCGTGGATGTACCACGGTTTGTTTATTCCTTCGCCTGTTGAAGGACAGCTTGGTTGCTTCTAGTTTTTATCAATTCTGAATAAAGCTGCTGTAAACATTTATGTGCAGGTTTTTGTATGGATGCAATTTTTCAAATCAATTAGAATTACCTAAGAGCACAACTGTTGAATCCGATGGTAAGGCTCTGTTTCATTTTGTAAGAAAGTGACAACCTGTGTTCCTCAGTGGCTGTATTCCCACCAGCCAGGGGGGAGTTCCTGTTACTCTGCATCCTCACCAGCTATTGGTGTTGCCACTTTTATGGGTTTTAGTTATTCTGATAGGTATGTGATAGTATCTCATTGCTGTTTTCATTTGCAATTTCCTAAGGACATACTATGTGAACATGCTTTCATATGCCCACTTGCCATCAGTATAACTTCTTTGGCCAGGTGTCTGTTTAGATCCTTTGGCCACTTTTTAAATTGGGTTGTTTATTTATTTTCTTGTTGAATCTCCAGAGTTCTTGGTATATTTTGGTTATGAGGGCATTTTACAAATATAATCTCCCAGCCTATGGCTTTTCTTTCCATTTTCTGAGAGTGTCCTTTACAGATAAATTTTTAATTTTAATACAGTCCATCTTACCATTTTTTTCTTTCATGGATTATGCTTTATTTTTTCTCCAAGAAATTTCAGTTTTGCATTTGACATTTAGGGCTAGGATCCATTTTGACTTAATTTTCTGAAAGGTGTAAGGTTTGTGTCTAGTGTTTTTTCTTCTTCTTTTTTTAATTGCACATGTGGATGCCCCATTGTTCGAGCACCATTTGTTGAAAAGACTGCTTTTCTCCACTGAATTGCTTTTGCTTCTTTGTGAAAAATCATTTGAGCATATTTGTGTAAGTCTATTTCTGGTCATTCTATTCTGGTCCACTGACCTACGTGTCTGCACTTTTGCTAATAGCGCTGTCTTGATTAGTGCAGCATTATAGTAAATCTTGAAATTGAGTAGCATGAGAGATTTACAGGCAGGATATCACTTTAAAAACAGTTAAAAATCTCTAGTAAGATATAGCATGCATCCAGAAAACGTTTACATGATAATTTACAGCCTTATACATCCTATAAAGTAAATACATTCAGAAAAGCAGCACCCAAATTAAGAAAGAACATCACTAGCATTTTTAGATCTTCCTCAGTGTTCCCTCTAATTACTAATTCTTTGCGGTGTTATCCCGACTTTTTAACAACATTGATTAAATTAGCCTGTTTCTGTATATCATTTAAATAGAGTCATACAATATGTACTATTGTGTCTAGTTTCTTTCTTCAACATTATGTTTGTGAGATTTGTCTGTCTTTTTTTTGTGTAGTTGTTGGTAGCTTGAGTTTATAACTGGATAGTTTTCTATTGTGTGAACATACCACATTCTATGTATTCATTTTTCTGGGGCTGGAAATTTGTATTATTTTTAGTTTTTTATCATTGCATATCGGAACAATATGAAATTCACATACATATCACTCAAAGCCCATATGTATACATTTCTGGTGTACATAAACCTAAGAGTGAAATTCTGCATTATACGTATATATACATTTAACACTTAATAGATATTGACAATCAATTTTTCAAAATGATTCAGTTTTGAAATATATCAGTTTATATTCCACTACTTGTGTAGGATACTTTTTGTTTATGCACATATATTCTAATTCTCAAAACAGTATCTATGACATAGGTACTATTTTATTTCCATTTTAAATTATAATAAATCTGAGTCTTAAGATAAATGACTTGACCAAGGTCATATATATGATTGCTTTATCCCCAAGGCAGTCTGACCTCAGACCTCATGTAGTTTAATCACGATCCTTTCCTCCTCTTCTAGGTTAAGGATGCCGTCATATCCAGATGGTCTTCTACTTTGAAACTTCCAAAGTTTGTTTAGATAAAGCTTAATGTCAGCCCAGTGTATGTCAACACCTATTACAGCCAACAGATGGCGCTAACAGTAGGTGTCACTTTGGGCTTTTGACAAGTGAAGTTAGGTAACTAGTTTTTCTTTATGTTGGCCTGACCTGGTCTGAGAGCTAGAAATCCTGAGGGTCTATTCCCCTCTCTCTCCCACCTTTAGCTGGTTGAACCCCAAATTCCATCCATCATACTCAAAAATAATTCCTGATTATTCATCGTCTTCCACTCTCTCCTTCCTCTATGTTTCCATTACTCTTTCATCCTCTCTTAAAGCATTCACCACAAGTGGCGATTCTGAGACCTGCCTTGCCCTGCTATGCTGTGAACACCTCAGGGCAGAGATTGAGTCATCTTTATTCTGTGTCCTGGGGTCTCACATGGTGCTTGGCACAGAGAGGGTACTCATGTTTGAAGAGTGAATGTTCTTTGGGCAGAAGCCAAGCAGTTCAAACATGACCATTTTTTCCTGTGGTCACAGAAGCTCAAAGGGCATTGGACTTGCCTCGTCTGTCCTGAATGGCCTGGTATCATGCTCTGGCCTGTGGGAGAACAGAGATTGTTATCACACAGATCCCCAACTCAATGGTAGGGCTCTGTTGTGCATGCTATCTCTCTTCTGAAAGATAAGAGATGGCCCAGGCTCCAAGGTCATTTCTTTTCCGAGGGTGGTTGCCATAGAAGTTCTGCTGGCAGACAGTTGGCATGACCACACTGTCCATTGCTCCTGGTTTGAATTGGGTTGTTGGTAATGAAAGACTGGAATGGAATTGGTCAGTTTGAGATTAAGCAGCAGAACCACCAAGGACAAATCTACCTGTCTCTTTATGAGGATGGATTCCTGGTCATTGAACCATTTGTTCGTGGGCTAGGGGTTTGATTTTAATCATATAGTTTCATACACTTGGAAGAGGACAGATAAAAACATGAAGCACAATCATCTTAAAAGTATTTTCTTCACCTGACCTCTTCCTTCTCTCTTCCATGGTTGCACCTTTCCAGGTTAGTGTTGATACTCTCTGTCACTCCAGTAGTCACTAAGTTGGGGGAGGAGCCAGACCATGTGGATGCAGCTCTTGGCTCTGTCATTTCCTCTGTCTGATCTTGGATAAATTATTTAACTTCTCTGAGCCTCAGATTTCTCATCTGTAATGTAGGTTTGAAAATAATACCTTTGTCCTATAGTTGTAGTGAGGATTAAATGAGTTAACATATATAAAATCCTTAGGACAGGCCAGCCCATATTAAGTACACTGGGTAAATATTGAGTCTTTTTTATTTCATATCCCATCAGACATAGCTGCCTTGTGATGCTTTCTCAAGCATCAAAAGCATTTCATTTATTGTTATGTTTCATGTTGTGGTAGCTTTTATTACTAGGGTGAAAAATGGCCAAATGTAAATGAACTTATATCTGAAATATTTCCTCACCAGTTTTACTGAATGTTTTCTGTGCTCTTTCTAAAACAGACTCCTATGTTCTCTACACATGTCGTAATAATTCCTTAGGTGTATATTGGATCTTAAAGTTTACAAGCTACTTTCACTTACAAAATCTCTTTTGAATCAGACATCTTTGCAAGATGGACAGGACCTGTTTTATATTTATTCCTATGTAACTAAGCGATGAAACCGCTATGTCTTACTGTGATTAAGGGGATTTGACAAGATCTCCAGCTAATAAATGACAGAGCTGGAACGACTATCCCTCTTGTCCAGTAGTTCACACTCATTGTCAGATTCCACAAGTCTGTGGACCTTTCAACAAGCTGCCATCAGATGCACACGTGTCCATTAACAAAATCCATGTTCATATAGTAGCTTCTACCTAACCACAGAAATGGAGTATTCAAAACCCTCATGGTAGGAGCAGCCACATCGCAGGACCTCGTATTTGAAATAAGGGTCCTAAATGAGTCTATGAAAACTTTAAAATTTTTATATTCACTAAAATAACTCAAAACAGCACGAGAAATAAGGACAATATTAGTGAGAGTTCACACATTTTTAGCGGGTAGTTCCAGGGCCTCCCTTCCCAGCAGGTGCAGCAAGTAGCTTGTATGTTTTTTGTTTATTTGTTTACTTTGGCAGATATAGTACATACCATAAGGTGGGTGTTTTTTTTCCAGGTCTGCTTCACCATCCAGATGTTCAATGCCTTTTTGGTTTCATAGCTCAGAATTATTGATTTCTTTCTGGGGCCCACATCTGTCCGGTCCTCTTAGATAACTCTGAGCTTTCTCCCTGGGCTCTGACAGCCAGAACGCCATAGAAGCTCCACTGCACCCCCCGCCCCTCGTGTGCCTCATCCAAGGTTTCCTGTAAGAACCCTTTCACTTGCTATTTCCTTTATTTCCTGTTTGCATTCTCAAATCCCAGGACATCTTTATTCATTTACCTGTGAAAGACCGACTTTGCATATTCTAGAACTAAAACCTTCACTATTTCTGAGTGAAAGTATGAATGCCATGACTTTGCATAAGATTTCATCCGACCCAGCTAAACAAATGTGCATCCCGTTTCTACATATGCAAGCATAGGTCCTCAGGAAAATTCCCTTTGAGGGCCTGCAACTTCATGATTCATCTAGATTCATTCTGATTCAGCTTCCTTCTCGTGGGAAGCCTGTGGAATGAATGAAGTATAGCTGTTGTTTATTGTCCTTAGAGAACCCTAAAGTTTTCTGTGTTTTTGCAACCTCTCTCCTTCCACATCTCTACGGATAAGTCTCTTGACAGAGTTGACAGAGTGGTGTTTTTATTTTTGAAAATGCTTACTAGCTCTTTAGATAGATCTTTGTAAGAATATTAGAGAGCTCTGGCTGATGTTGCTCAGTGGTTAGAGCGTTAGCTTGTCCACCAAAGGGTCGCTGGTTTGATTTCAGTAAAGGGCACATAGCTGGATTGTAGGTTCTCCCCACCTTGGTCAGGGCACATGTGGGAGGCAGCCAATCAATGTGCATCTCTCACATCAATATTTCTCCTCTCTCTCTCTCTCTCTCTCTCTCTCTCTCTCTCTCTCTCTCTCCCCCCACCCCCTCCTTTTCAGTCTTTCTAAAAATCAATGGAAAAAATATTCTCTGGTGAGAATGAACAAAAACAAACAAAAAGAGCGTTCGAGAGAAATCTGTCCCACAGTTGTCAATGGGTTGAAGCAAAGTTGTCACTGATAAAGCACATCAATTCTGACAAGGGAACATGGAGACAGAGTCAGAACCTTTCTCCCTCTTCTGAAATAGAGCGGTGGGTGCTATGGTATGCAGCCCAGACGCCCCCTTCAGGCCCTTTCTTCTTCAGGGGCATTGAGTGTGGGCAGCTGGCAGCTTCCAGATCTCATTCTCCTAATTGCTCACGGCCTGGGGGATCACTTTGCCCAAGTTTGTGATCCCTCTCAGGAGGGCAGGAGCAGACAGCATCCAATCACATGTCCTCTAGAGCACAAGTGCCTGCCCCCTTGCGTCAATTCAGAACAAGCTCTGAAAGGCCATCCAATCACCGGAAATCCCTATGGGATCAAGAGACTTCTGTTGGGGGTGCATCACAAGCTGGTCCCTCCCCCTGCCTAATCCTGCTTCCTTCCCTTTCCTCCCGGGTTGATCCCAGTAACCCTCTTGCACACAAACCTGGTCTCAGAGCTTGTTTCCCAAGGAACTCAACCTCAGACAAATCATCTGGTTGTCAGTGCAGTGGGTTGGCTGAAAATTGAAGACAGAATCCCTCAGCATCCAGCCCCTATTGCTAAGCAAACCACACTGGGCCAGAGCTGTTCTGATTCTTTTTTTTAAATTTAAATTCTTTATTGTTTAAAGTATGACATATGTCTCCTTTTCCCCCCATTGACCTCTTCCCGGCCACTCTCACCCCTGCAGCACATGCTCCCACCCCCCTACTGTCTGTGTCCATTGGTTATGCTTATATGCATTCATACAAGTCCTTTGGTTGATCTCTTCCCTGCCCCCCTCCGCCACCCGCACCTACCCTCCCCTGCCTTTCCTCTGAGGTTTTACAGTCTGTTTGATGTGTTCTGATTCTTAAAGTATCACATCAGGTAGTGAGCTAAAGCTGTGCTTGGGACATATAGATGGTGCTTGGTGTGGAACTTCATACAGAATCCTGGGAGTGGAACTCCATATGGAATCCTGGGAGTGGAACTCCATATGGAATCCTGGGAATGGAACTTCATATGGAATTCTGGGAGTGGAACTCCATATGGAATCCTGGGAGTGGAACTCCATAAGGAATCCTGGGAGTAGAATTTCATAAGGAATCCTGGAAGTATACAACCTTTTGACTGATATCCCTTAGTGAATATTTCTTTTTGTTATGTTCAAAGAAAGTAAAGAATGGTTTGGCTTACAAAGAACCTAAATTTGTACTCTTTAAATGCTGTCCTCAGTGTTGAGGTGGGTACACAGTTGTGAACAAAAAGAATACGGCCTGGTCCTCATGGTGGGAAGAGAGGCAAGTTAAAGTGTAAATACTAGAATCCGGGATTAGATTGGCAAGTGAACCATGGAAAAAGGTAGTGTGGGATCTTGTGGAGGGGGTGGGTTTTATGGAGAGGCTTATGAAGAGCCTGGTGGGTTTGAATGAGACATGGCCATGATCCTGGTTGTAGCATGGGATATGGGGGTAGGAGGGTGGGAGGGATGAGGTGAGGGCAGGGGTAGGTCAGATCCTGCATGGCTCTGTAAGTGAAGAGAGTTCATTTGGACATATTTGCTTACTTTGTGAGTTTAATATGTGTGGATTGAATTATGGTCATTTATAATATAGATTAGTATAGTCATGTTGACTGAAAAAAAACACTGAGTAATCAGAATGAGGGATTAGTCTCTTCGGTGTGTTTTGGTTATAAGAGGCCTGACTTTAAGGACATGCGTGGATTTCAAGAATTCCAAGGACAGGAAATGGAGACTGACAGCTGAAGGTGGAAGTGTGTAAGCCCGGAACAGGATCCTCTGTGTGTGTGTACACACACACACACACACACACACACACACACACACACACACGCGCTGCTCTCTCTCTGGAAGTCTTTCTCTTTTCTTTTCAATGTATCTTTGTCTCTCTTTTCGTTTTAGCTACGTATGTCTGTTTCTTTCATCTCTTTCTCACCGGATCTCTCTCGATTTCTCTGGGCAAAGCAGGCACCGAAAAACATGTCTATTAAAAAGATTGCCGTGAAGACAAGTTCCCAAACTCCTTCTTAGCCACAGCACATCCCAGTGAGTTACCAGAAATGCCTGTGATGACACAGTTGAGTGGTTGTGAACGCAGTCTTTACGGGAAAAGAGTTTTCTGTTGTAGACTGTCTCGGGATCGAATGGAAAGCATACATGTTTTTCTGTTATTTTGTTCGTGTCTAAGCTTCCTTAATTAAAAAGTAATTATATTTTCCCCTGAGTAAATATTTGATCTAAACTCAGCCAATGTGCTGACATCAATACTGCACAGGAAGGTTTCCCCAAACTCAATCTGCTGTGGATGCCCAGACCAAACCCCCCAATGAGTCACAATTTCTCTGCAGGAAAAATCATTCAGATTGCTAAATTGTGGGGGAGGAACTGAAGGCGAATATTGATCTGTGAAGAATAAATGAGAGAAAATGACCAGAACAAATAAACTTTGGTGAACCAAAGTATAGAAATCATTTGTCCCTATCAAAACTCCCACTCTGGCCAGCTGTTCTTTATTTTGAGGAAAAAAAAAGAATATTGATTGATATACTTTTTAAGGTTTGGGGTTTTTCAAAAAATATTTTTATTGATTTTAGGAGAGGAAGGGAAATGGAGAGAGAGAAACATCAATGCTAGAGTGAAGCATTAAGTGGCTGCCTCTGCACACCCCCTACTGGGGATTGAGCCTCAACCTGGGTATTTGTCCTGACTGGGAACTGAACCAACAACCTTTTGGTGTATAGAGTGACACCAGCCCGGGCTGAGTTCTCTTCTTTTTAAAAAAATTTTAATCCTCACCTGAGGACATGCCGAGAGAGAGAGAGAGAGAGAGAGAGAGAGAGAGAGAGAGAGAGAGAGAGAGAGAGAGAGAGAGAGAGAGAGAGAGAGAGAGAGAGAGAGAGAGAGAGAGAGAGAGAGAGAGAGAGAGAGAGAGAGAGAGAGAGAGAGAGAGAGAGAGAGAGAGAGAAAGAAAGAAAGAAAGAAAGAAAGAGAGAGAGAGAGAGAAACATCAATTGATTGCCTCTTTATGTGCCCCAAACAGGGACCGAACCCACAACCCAAACCCAGGTATGTGCCCTGACTAGGAATCGAACCAGCAACCTTTCTGTGCAAGAAGGAAGATGTTTAACCAACTGAGCGACTGCGGCTGGCTGGGTTTGTTTTTATATGAGAGTATGATAGGAGCTGCTGCTTTTTTTTTGATGTTTGTTATGTATATTTTTCCTCATCTCCATTCTGTTTGAGGTAAGATGTTGCTTCACTCCGGCAATTTGGATCGCCTAATTGCTGTTGCCAAGAAGCAGGTCTCTCTTGGTTACTCAGTGACTCTCCTGCACTCAGCAGTGTCTCTAATCCCTCTAATGGTTACCTTCATGGCATGCAAGCAAGCGCGTCTGATGCTGAGAGTACAACAGTAGTTAAAAACACAGAGTGAAACCTTAGCCAGAATGTTCAGGGCCTGGAGTTACTTGAACAGACTGCCTCTTGATTAAACCGGAATAATATGCAGTGTGCTATTTAATACTCATTAAATGAAGTTTATTTACACATTTTTAATAAAACGAACACCTTCCGGCATAATGAGTCATTGGAAGGAGGGTGAGGGAGAGAAAAAGAGTTGGGGGAGGTTGGCAGGCTGTAGTGTCAGGTCTCCCGTGACTAGTGTGATGTGACCAAGTCCCTGACTTTCTTGGACGCCCTCTGTGTTCCCAGAGTCCTCACCACGAATCTAATGTTCTAGCTGGATGGATGCATTTGGAGAACTGATCTGAGAATGTTGTTCTCTCTTTTTAGTCGTTCAGTTGACCTTCCTAAACTAGAGATAATAGCAGAAACTATCTATGTCCATGAAATTGGCGGTTCTTATTTCTTGAGTAGGGTTAATTGATTTTTTTTTTGTCATTTCAGCTGCAGAGAAGTGCTACTTAATGTGTTCTTCCTTTTCTTTTTTTCCACCCAAATGGGATGTCTGTGTGAGTGGGTGTGGGTGTGTTTTGGGGGAAGGACGGGTTTGAAGGAGCTAAGAATGATCAGTTATAGCAGCAGAATATAGTGGTCAGGTAGGGACCAACATAGCAATTTTCCCCTCTCTTTGCACACTGCATTTTACACCAGCTTTTACGAAACAACTACTGCCTTCCAGAATTCTTCTACCTCCCCATTGGTATTTGCTAGGCCTGCCTGGAATGAGTGATTTACAAACTTTTTGAGGTTCTTATAGGCTTCTGATACTCATAGTTTTACTCTGTAGCCAGCAGGTCCTCACTCAAGACTGGTTGAATGGAATTGAATACTTCAAATGTTAGCTCTTAGATGCAGCCACTCTTTAAGAGGCCTAAGTGTCAATGTCCTTGGGGTAAGAAAGCCTTAAGTCAGCAAACAAAATGACTGCAGGACAGCAGCTATACTGTGTTTTGTACTGAAAGACCTGCTGACTTACTCAGTTCTTCTGGTGGTTCCAAGCGGCACTGCATTTACCACGTTTGCCAAATTTGTAAGGAACACCTATTAATACCTTTTTTCAAGTTTATTGAAAGATAATTGGCATACATCCCTGTATAAGTGTAAGGCACACAGCATGATGGTTTGATTTACAGACATTGAAATGATTACCACAGTAGGTCCAGCTAATGTCCATCTTCTCATATAGAGACTCTAAAAAGAAAGAAGAAAACAATAAAGACAACAAATTTTTCTCTTTGTGATGACAACTCTTAGGATTTATTATTCTCTTAACAACTGTCCTATATATCATACACTAGTGTTACACCTCTAGTCATCATGCTGTATGTGACATTGCTAGTTCTTCCTGATCTTGTAACTGGACATTTGTACCTTTAGACCACCTTCCTCCGATCCCCCCTTCCCCAGCCTCCACTTCCGGTGACACAAATCTGATTTCATTTTCTATGAGGGTTTTTGTGTTGTTTTTTTAAGAGTTCAACATATAAGTGAGATCATGCAGTGTTTGTCTTTTTCTGTCTGACTTATTTCACTTAGTATAATGCTTTTATGGTTTGTCCATGTTGTCACAAATGGTAGGATTTCCTTTCTTTTTTTTCAATATATCTTTACTGATTTCAGGGAGGAAGAGAGAGATAGAAACATCAATGGTGAGTGAGAATCATGGATCGCTGCCTCCTGTATACCCCACAATGGGGATTGAGCCTGCAACCCCGGCATGTGCCCTGACTGGGAATCAAACCATGACCTCCTGGTTCATAGGTCAACACTCAACCACTTAGCTACACCAGCCTGGCTCCTTGTGTTTTCTTATGGCTGAATAATATCCCAGTGTGTGTGTGTGTGTGTGTGTGTGTGTGTGTCTATCACAACTTCTTTATTTATTCATTCATCAATGGACACTTAGGTTGTATCCATGTCTATTGTAAATAATGCAATATGAACATGGGGGCGCACATATTATCATTTTGAGTTAGTGTTTTTGTTATCTTTGGATATATTCCCAGAAGTGGAATTGCTGGGTTGTCTGATAGTTCTGCTTTTAATTTTTTGAGGATCCTTCATACTGTTTCCCATAATGGCTGTATCAATTTACAAACACAGCAACAGTGTAAAAGGGTTCCCTTTTCTCCATATCCACACCAGCATTTGTTATCTCTTGTCTTTTTTATGATGGTCATTCTAACAGACATGAAATGATATCTCATTGTGGTTTTAATTTGTATTTTCCTAATTGCTAGAGATGTTGAGCATCTTTTCATATACCTATTGGCCTTTCATATATCTTCTTTGGAGAAATGTATATTCAGATCCTTTGCCCATTTTTAATTGGGTTATTTATTTTTTGTATGAGTTTATGAGTTGTATGAGTACTTTATATGTTTTGAATAGTAACCCCTTATATGGCTCACAAATATTTTTTCCCTTTTTTAGTTAGTTGTCTTTTCACTTTGTTGATTGTTTCTTTTGCTGTGTAGAAGTTTTTAGTTTGATGTTGTCTCACTTGTTTATTTTTTATTTTATTGCTTGTGCTTCAGCTGTCACATCAGAAAAATCATTGCCAAGACCCATGTCAAGGAGCTTTTATCCTCTGTTTTCTTCTAGGAATTTAATGTCTTACATTTAAATCTTTTATCCAGTTCTCACTAATTCTTGAGTGGTGGAAGGTATGGGTCCAGTTTCGTTCTTTTACATCTGAATGTTCAATGATCCCAGCACAATTTGCTGAAGAACTATATTTTCTTAATATTCTTGGCTCCCTTGTCAAATATTAGTTAACTGTATATGCTTAAGTTCACATCTGTGCTCTCAATTCTGTTGCTTTAGTTTATCTGTTTTATGCCAGTACCATATAGTTTTGATGACTATAGTTTTATAATATAGCATCAAATCAGGAAGTGTGATATTTCCCGATTTGTTCTTCTTTCTCAAGATTCCTTTGGTTATTTGGGAACTTTTGTGCTTTTAGGGGTGTTTTTTCTACTTCTGTAGGAAAGTGCCATTGGAATCTCGATAGGGATTGCATTGAATTTATAGATGCAATTTATAGATGGCATTTGGTAGTATTGACATTTTAACAATATAATTCTTCCAATCCATGCACACAGGGTACCTTTCCATTTATTTGTGTCTTCTTCAATTTCTTTCATCAGTGTCTTATAGTTTTCAGAATAGAGATTATTCTCCTCCTTACTTAAATTTATTCCCAAGTATTTTATTATTTTGATGCTATTGTAAATGAGTTCAGTTTCTTTATTTCTTTTTCAGAAATATTGTTGCTAGGATATAGAAATGCGACTGATTTTTGTATGTTAATTTTGTATCCTGCAACTAATAAATTTATTGGTTAGATCTAACATCTGTTGGTTGAGGCTTTAGGATTTTTTATATATAAAATCACTTCATCTGTAAATAGAGACAATTTTACTTCTTTCTTTCCAATTCTGATACCTTATATTTCTTTTTCTTGCCCAATTGCTCTAGCAAGAACTTCCAGTACTGTGTTGAGTAGGAGTACACCACTTAATACTTAACAGTATTTCATAGATTAATGGTTTTCATTTCTACTGTCATCATCCTGTTATAAGTCTCCCAAAGGAGTAGTTTGCAGAATTTGATCTGGATCAGCATCACCTGGAAGACTTGTTAAAACACAAATAACAGCACCACAGCAGTGTTTCTGATTCACCAGGTTTCGGATGGGGCTCTCAAGAATCCGCTTTTTCTAAGTTTCTAGGTGATGCAGATGATGCTGTTGTTCCAACCTCACACTGAGAAGCTGTTCCCTAAATAGTCTCTTTACCTCCTTTCTAAGTCCCCAGACTTATTACCCATGCAGAAGCTGGAGTAATCTCTTAAAAACGAAGTCTTATGACATCACTCCCCATTTATTACCTCCCCAAGTCCTTGCCCAGACTGGGAGGCCCTGCATATTCTGGCTTATGAATCCACAGGGTGTGACCAGCTTTGTTCTCTGACTTTGCCATGCCCTATCCACATCTCCCTCACCATTCTGTCATCTCACCTGCCTCCATTAAGGACCCAGCCATGCCTCCTGCTCTCTCTGCTCTCTGTGGGAAGCCTTCATCTCTCCTCTTTTTTCACCTGTTAGTAACTGCACATCCTTTTCTTCTCAGCAACACTATCACTTCCTCTGAGAAGCCATACGTAAGCACACAAAGGGCTTGTTCCTATTTATTCTATTTCAGAGAGCTTTTCTCTGTATAATCTTTACAGTATTTTATGACATTTACTTGTTTTTTTACTTTATGAATAACAATATTTCTTCTTGGATTGTGAACTCCATGAAGGGGCCATATATGTTAGGTCACTGCTGAATCTTCAATAGCAGTGCCTGGCATATGGTAGTCACTTAGTAAACATTTGTTCAGTGATTGGATGAATGGATAGATGATGGATGGATGGATGGATGGATGGATGGATGGATGGATAAAGCTCTGGAATGCTTGGGATTGTAGGAAAAACTTAGGAGAGCAGCAAAAAGTGAACCTGCCCTATAACATTTGTCTACAGACAGGTGCCAAGGTTTATCTGCTAATGAACATATTTAAGTTCTGTTTTTGAAAATTTTTGCTTAAGAATCCAGAATTGCCAGTGCAATCAGCACCCCCACCCACTTCACTTGCTCAGATAAGTTCAAAACATGTGTCTCTCTTAAAACTCCTTTCTCAGGCAATCTGATTCTGAAATTAATCGAACCATGTCTGTGACTCTGAGAACTGATCTGTATATCTTTGTATTGTAGTACCATTTTCCCACAATAAAGCCCAATGTTTGAGAAACATGTTTCTGGCTCAAAATAACAGGATTCTTTCAGAGATAGTTTAAAAAAATATCTTTATTGATTTTAGAGCGGAAGGGAGAGGGAAAGATAGAAACATCAATAATGAGAGGGAATCATTGATTGGCCTACTTGGGATCAAGCCCGCAACCCAGGCATGTACCCTTGACTGGAATCGAACCTAGGACCTGTCAGTGTGCACGCTGATGCTCTATCCACTGAGCCAAACCAGGTAGGGCTCAGAGATAGTTTTGTGGAATTTTAAATGCCTTCGTTTTTGGTTACCCTTTATCCTTTAGCATAGCCCATGAAATGTTCTTCCTTCTTGGACTCCATACCTTGTTTGTATCTTTTCTGGCCCATCTTCCCTTTCTAGATGCCTTCCTTGGAGCTTATGCCCAGAGCATTTTTCAGAGTTCACGATCAGGTAGGTTCATAGCAATTATATGACAAGCAGATTCTAAACCCAAGGCTGCTATTTCCTCTTCTACTCCAGCACAGCACGGGCCTCCCTGCCTACATAGTGGGTCCTGATCCTCCTTTTTTGTTGTGTGGAATTGAGGATTTAGGGAGGAGCAAGCCATCATTCAGAAGCAAAATTGTCTAAGTCAAGTACCGTACAGACTCAGGCTAAGTAGCCAGGATATTTGAGACTGAAGTTCCTGGTCTTCATCACTCATGGTCCATGCAGAGAGGTGGTTGTGCAGTGATATTTTTACCTCCAGGACTTTGAGGGTTTTTTTCAAAGTGGGTTTCAGGGAAACATGTTGCCAGATGGAAATCACTGCCTGAACTTGGCATTGATGCAATTCACCCAGGTGCAAAAGCAGTGTCAGGTATTCCTAGCAGGAAAGACTGAGGAGGGGGCCAGAGAGAGGTCTCATTCTCCTGGAGTTAGATGATACCCGTATTAAGGTGGGTTTTACTTCCTTTTGTCTCCCCAGGGTGTGTTTTTCCTGGTATCAGAGCATGCTTCTTCCTGGTAGAGAACCACCCCTCCCCACTGTCATTCCTTGTGGTTTAGATGCTGTTGTTGGAAGACAGTTCTCTGTGGGTCTCTTGCATTTCTGTGCATCCTGACTCAGCTTGGAAGATGGAGATGGGCTCTCCCTCCGGGCAGTGGGTAGGTTTGTTTCCTAACTAAAATATAAAGATACCATCTCTCTCTGGGAGGGAGGGTAGGCCACGTTGGCTAGCAGAGCCCAATCGGAATCAAGGCAAATGCAGAGTGCCCCGAGAGGCAAGGTGGGTGCTGCTGGGAAAGACAAGCACAGCACCTGTGGGAAAGTAGGATGTGTGGATGTGGGAATGCTTAGGGCTCCTGAGGCTGCACAAACTCATGTTAGAAAGTTGGGATTTGGAATTCTAGAGGCTTAGAAATCTAAATCCATCACTCCAAGGTGCTCTGTGGTGCTGTAAGAAATGATGATCATGTTGAAGTTAGGTTATCCGCAGAGTATTGTTTGTATTCAGTGGGAAAGTGCTGTGGGACTTGGGGTGACACAGTGAACCCTGCGAACTGAGAAGGTTGGCAGGCTCTTTCAGGACCAGGTTTGTCTTTAAAGGGGAGAATCACTTTTCCTTTGCCTTTCATTTATTTTGTATTCTCTGTGTGTATACTTATGCATGTGTAATCCTGTGCATGTCTGTGTACAAATTTATGCATGTGTGCATATATGTGTACTTGTATATGTGTATGCCTGTAGCATATATGTGTATGTGTATGTATGCCTGTAATGTATGTGTACTCAGGCATTTATCTTTCTGTTGTGGAGTGCAGAATTATAATCATTATCCCAGTACTTTATTATTAATTTTACATAGTCAACAGTGTGTGTAGTACCAAATGTCCTTTTATCTTTCCTGTAATAGTTTCAAGTAGTAGTTGGAGAAGAGGCATAAAAAGGAAGTAGATAAAGCTTTTCAGGCAAAGTAGTAACAGAGGATGCTAATAAATGGAGAGCTTCAGAGGCAAAACAAACAAACATATAAAAACAAAAAACAACAAAGTGAGTAAAGAACCAATTTAAGTACTAAATGTTTTATAAAATGGATCTATTGGAGGCTGCCTTCAATTCATTCTGCAGACTTTTACCTGACTTCTCATCTTACAAACGATGTGTCAGTCATCTAAACAGTACATCACCATTCCAAGATGTGTAGGTCAGACCTGTCCAGGTCTCTTCCCTCGGCCTCTGATTTCCTGCCTCTGCACTGCGTGCATGCTGTGCCTGTTACTCTTCTCTCCCAACCTGCTGTGTCTTATCGCTCCATGGCCAGACCCACCCAGAGCCTGGATCCAAATAACCATGGAATTCACAAGATCCCAGGATCCCTCCAGTAGATGCCATGCCTTACTTTCCCTTTGTTACACACACACACACATACACAAACACACACACATCTTTCTATCTCTGTCTCTCTCTAAGTTAATCGTGTGTTTTTTTAAAATATTCACCTGAGGATATGTTTCCATTGGTTTTTAGAGAGAGTGGAAGAGAGAGGGAAAGACAGAAAGAAACATTAATGTGAGAGAAACACTTCCATTGGTTGCCTCCTGCATGTGCCCTGACCATGGAGAGGAGCCTGTAACCAAGGTACGAGGTACCTGCCCTTGACTGGGATTGAACCTGGGGCCCTTCAGTCCATAGGCCGACACTCTATCCACTGAGCCAAAGCAGCTAGGGCCTAAGTTAATCTTAAGATTAGTTTCTTGGTTCTGGCCCTGGGACATGTCACCAGTGAGATGAAGATGTATGAAGAGAGCACAGAAGTTGGAGTCCCCCCCCCCTTTTTTAAGAGAAATTTTCACTTGAGAGTAAAATTTTAATTGGATGTCAAAACTTCCAGATAAGCTTTTGTTCACCATTTGTCAAGAATTTATATGGGGAAGCAAAAAAAAAAAATCAATATTCTACAGTACTTCTTTCATCCCAAGGAGGTTGAAAGACTTTAGCTGCAAAGTGAAGAGATCAGAGGAGAAACAGATTTATTAAAAAAAACACACACTCCCATCTTAACAATGTCATTTGGAAGAACAGACTCTTTCTGAAGCAATTTCTGATCTCCTTTGCAAAGGCGATCACTTTTAATGGGCGACCACGAAGATGAGAAGCAAGAAGAACAAAGTACAAAGAGAAAAATGCAGAGTTCAATTTTCTGTTCCTGCAGTTTGGGGAAAAGAGATCCCAGCTGTAAATGTAGACAATTTGCAAACATTTAAGCCAGACTTTCTGCCAACGTTAAATGATTTTGCCGATCAAGACAAACAGAATCACTTTCTGTTATGACTCCAAGCAGCTGGGAGGTAGCAAATAGGGTTGAACTTCCCAGCGCTGGGACCCTGCCTAGGTACACACCAGATTTCTCTGTAGCTCCATCACTTCTTGACCAGGGCTGCTTGATGAATATGTTTAAGAATTTCCTGTTGTCTGATTACTTTGGTATCCTACATGAAATGATTTCATTTTGTTCAATAACTGCTACCAATTTGTTCTATCCAACCCCATGACTCTTTTTGGTTTGTCATCTCTGCTGACCTAGTTTATGACTCAGTCCATGGGCTGCTTGAGGAGGCTGGCGCCTCCATCAAGCCCTCCTGACAAAGGCCTTACTGTGTGACTCCATGTGCCTGACGCACCTCTATCTCCCAGTTGATACCTAGTTGGAGACATCACATCACTTTGCCTGACCCTATGCCTGTGCCTGGCAAGACAATAAGACAGTATTATCTGGTATTGGTGGTGTTCCCATCTCTGTGGCTTATTCCCAAGCTCAGATCTAACCTACATATGTCTTGGGAATAGGAAATTTACAGGATTTTCCCTTTTCACACATCCCTTCCTAGTGCTCTCTGCCTTCCCCCAGTGCAGGGACTTGCTATCAAGCTGAATGAGTAACCTGACATATTAGGGGGCACAACATGTCATTTTCCCTCTTGCTTGGAGCCTCCCTCCCTTCTTATTCTTGGGGAGAGGAGAATAACTTCTCTGAGAAGTCCTCCAGCACCTCAGCCTCCCTTCCTTCCTCTTCGTTTGACTTTATATCAACACATAGATGCAGAGAGGCATGGGTTGGAGAGAAAGAGAAGGTTAATGTTGGTTCCACTGAGCAGTTACCTTTCAACTAGCCCTGTGGGAAGGAGTCTGGTTCTTCATCCTTAGAATGTGTGACACTTAATGCATCTTCTGTCAATTACAGGACAGTTACAGGGGCAAAACAGGACTTGCCACCCAGCATCATCCTCTTATGCTGCAGGGAATAACTTGTACTAAAAAAGGGAAAGAGTGAAAGGGAAAGTGATAGAGAGGAGTCATGAATACTCTTGCAGTGGCCTAGGAAATGGTGACAGAAAGCCCATGACTATGGAATACTGGGATCTCTAATGGGAGGGACTAGTCTCTTTTATCCCCAGAGCCCAGGACGGTGCCTAACACATGCTTACTGGGTAAATATTTAAAGAAGGTTCCAGTGCCAAGGTATTAGAAGGCACAGGTGTGATTTTCCTAAGACCAAATTGGAGAAAAAGGAATCTGGAAGAAATACGCGCCCAGTTTTTCTCTCCCCCTCTTTCTCTTGTAGAGCCCAGTGTTTGTTCCCCGGCCCTGCCCACATAAAATGCCCAGTGGGAAACGAATTATCTTTGAAGTAACCATGAATAGTGGTGATTGTCAGTACCGAGTAGCTATTTTGACACTTTGGATTTCGCTTGATATGGCAATATGAGTGTCATTAAAACCCTCACTTCTGAGGCACGGTGGACTTAGGGATAGACACTGAAAAATAGGGATTCACAGCTGCTGTGAGTAAGGAAATGAATATCAAGCAGTACTACCTCTAAAGCTGGGCAAGAGGGGCCTCTGCCCTGGGCCACACACTTTGGAGATCCATGTTCAACAATTATAAACACACATGTATTTTTAAAAATATGTTTTTATTGATTTCAGAGAGAGAAAGGGAGAGGGAGAGAGAGATAGAAACATCAGTGAGAGAGAATCATTGATTAGCTGCCTCCTGTACACCCCCTGCTAAGAACTGAGCCAGGCATGGTGGGGAAGCAAACCATGACCTACTGGTTCATGGGTTGATGCTAAACCACTGAGCCACACCGGCTGGGTACACACACACCTGCGTTTGATAAAGAATATGTGATGCCTGTGCTACTCAGGACTGAGCACTCAGTGTTGGTTGCTAAACACCCACTCTCAGCCCCCAGGGACACTCTTTCCCACATCTCTTGTCCAATGTTCTCAAATGAAAGGTGGCTGCATTTGAATGCTGTGAGGATTTGTGGGTTGTGCTGTCTGAAACTGCTGCCTTGGAGTGTGGGGAGGGTTTGATCAGCAAAAGCACTTAGGTAAGACAAAAGACTAATTAAATTGTAAAACCTTTCTCTCAGCATGAGTGTAGTAGTTTATTATATAAAAAGTATTATTTTTCAATAGCACCAAGCAATCATTTTCTTGCTTCTCTTCATGGTTCCAGAGCTACTTGTGAATCAGTGAGCTCTTTTTTTTTCTTTTCTTTCTTTTTTTTTTCAGTGAGCTCTTTGCAATTCTTACACATGGTGACTGAAGAACATCCTATATAATAAAAGCCTAATACGCAAATTGACCGAACGGCAGAACAACCGGTGGAACCACCGGTCGCTATGACATGCACTGACCACCAGGGGGCAGACACTCAATGCAGG
Source organism: Myotis brandtii (assembly GCF_000412655.1). Lineage (NCBI taxonomy): Eukaryota > Metazoa > Chordata > Mammalia > Chiroptera > Vespertilionidae > Myotis > Myotis brandtii. The sequence goes on from NW_005369989.1 coordinate 1,305,544, forward strand.
AGCTGCCCGCAGGCCCCAGGCCAGCCAAGGCTGGTGCCATTGCCCCCCTCCCCACCCCGATCGCCCCACTGGTCGCCCTGCAGAGGGAGGCGACCAGTGGCAGTGGGGTGGGGGGGGGCAGGCCCGGCGAGCTGGCAGTGTTAGGCCAGCCAAGGCAGGTGCCAGCAGGGGCCCCCTGATCGCCCTGCCAGTAGCCCCACAGATGGGCTCTGATTGCCAAGCCAGGCCTAGGGACCCTACCCATGCACGAATTTCGTGCATCGGGCCTCTAGTTTTGCAATATTAGACAACTACTCAGCCCCAAATCACAGGTCCATCATTGCAACACCCAGATGTGTGCAATAAGAATTAAATTCAGTTGTCTTTGATATTTTGCTGACTTTCAGCTGTATAAAAACCACCGCTTTACACACATTTTGAAATGTTATAGTTATGAAATATTTTTAAAGGTAGAATAGAACTTACTTCACTTAACTATTTATTAGCAGTATTTTTAATTGGAAAATATTAAACATATGATGTGTTGGCTTTCATTTGTATTCCTGCCCCTGCAAATATTAGGGATAGGCCTAATGTAAATTGTCAGGTCCTACTAATTGCCTCCTAAAGTTGGGTTCCTTCCTTTTTGTCTTTCATAGTGAAAGGACAGCTGCATCTCAGAAACTCTTTCAACATGATATGAAGGTATGACCATAAGAACATGGCTAAGATTCAGAGGTGTGACCATAAGATGATGGCTAAGATTTGGAGGTGTCACTACAAGACCATGGCTAGGATTTGGAGGTGTGACAATAAGACCATGGCTAGGATTTAGAGGTGTGACTATAAAATGATGGCTGTGCTGGGGAGCGGGGGGGCGGGGAGCGGGGAGCGGCTGGGGAGAGGTCAATAGGGGGAAAAGGAGACGTATGTAATACTTAAAGAATTAAAAAAAAAGATGATGGCTAAGATTTGGAGGTGTGACTATAAGATGATGGCTAAGATGTTCCCAACTTTAAGTAGCCTTGTCTTTTTCCATTGAGTTCAAAACAAATTCTGCATTTAAAAAAAAAAAGAAAAGGAATGTGATCCCTTAAATGTCCCGTTTTCATCAATGCTCTATGTTGTTTCAAATCAATAGCAAACAGTACCGATTTAGGATTTGTTACTATGTATTTAAATACAGTCTTCATTTCCTAGCACAGATGCAAGTTTACTTGGTTAGGCAAAATCTGTGTTTTGTAGTCATGTAAGGATCATTTCTGTCTCTAACAATATCAGTGGCAACAGTAATATTAACTGACTATGGAGTAGCACTTTACAATGTTCAACGTGGTGATATATATTTCACCATCTGCTAATCAGTTAGGGAGGAAAACTGTGGCTTCTGACATTTTGATAGATTTAGTGGCAAAGTTAATGGCAGTGTGAAAGGGTTTGCACGTCTGCTTATTATTATGTTCTGCTAACAATCTAAGCCCAGACATTAATTTCCACTTGGGTTATGCATTTCAGAACATTTTGAATATTTTTTTTTCATGGAAATGAAAACATAACCATAGTCTTCAGAGTATGTTTATGGCTTATTTTTCATTTTGGCAAATCAATAGCTAACTCTCTGGGGAAAGCATAATTTGGAGATTAGAGTGTTTGACCTTTACTTCTTCAGAAGTCTTAGGGGCATTGGATTTGTTACTCATGATGGTAGGTTGGCGGGGGTGTGCCTTTCTACATAAAGGAAGACTGTTGAATACAAGCATCAGGCAAGGAGTGGAGAAATCTAGATTCTAGGCTCCACTCTGAGCTTTATCTCATCTCCATAATAGCAATCATATGTATGGGCCATGTATGCTATATGGCTGTTGTAAAGAACAGACTGCGTGATCGAAGTGAAAATGCTTTTAAAGCCACTCAGTAGGGCAAATAAAATGTGTCTGAAAAGGTAAATGATATTATTCAATACCAGGGTGGGCAAATTATGGCCTGAGGGTTGAATCTGGTAACCCTCCACTTATTTTTGTAAGTATAGTTTCATCAGATCACATCCGCATCCCCTTACTTATGTATTGTCATGGCTGCTTTTCATGCTACTATGGCAGAATTGAATAGTTGTGGCGGAGACTATATGGCCTGTGAAGCCTAAAATATTTGCTATCAGGCTTTTTGCGGAAAACACCTGCTGACCCCTGTTATAGACCACAGACTGTTTGATTGGAATTCTCAAGTGTAAGGGAGATCTGTGCACCTAATGTGAATTTTTAGGAGGAAATGTAATTCATCTGCAGTTGATGAAGGAAAGTTCTTCTTTAATAAAGAATGGCAGCTAATAAAGAAGTAATGATAATATTAGAAAATCTCTGCTTTCACGGTTCCTAGGAAATAATGGACCCAGCCCAGGATTGCCAATAGATGTTAAAATCTTGATATAAAGTCTTGTTGGTAAAAAATATGCTCACACTGTGTGAAAGCATGATGCCACAGGTTCCTTAATAATTGTAAAAGGAAAAGCATAGCATTTATAAGGGATAGATCTTGTGGTCACTGCTTTATCCATGTACTCAACTTCTCATCACTAAAGGTCAGACAGATGGACATGATGAGCCTTCCAACATAATGCAAGGTTTTGAAAAACCATCGTCAATGAAGCATTGTTGTCAGAAATGTGTAAGGTGAATTTAATCAAGATGTAGACCTAATTTTCAGTTAGTTTGAAATACTGAGAATAAAGGAATCAATTAAATGACACTGGAAGAAAACCAATCAGACCAATCCCAAACCAAAAGCATGGAGAGATTCTTCTAGAACAGTGGTTCTCAACCTTCTGGCCCTTTAAATACAGTTCCTCATGTTGTGACCCAACCATAAAATTATTTTCGTTGCTACTTCATAACTGTAATGTTGCCGCTGTTATGAATCGTAATGTAAATATCTGATATGCAGGATGGTCTTAGGTGACCCCTGTGAAAGGGTCATTCGACGGCCAAAGGGGTTGCGACCCACAGGTTGAGAACCGCTGTTCTAGAAGATTATTATAGATAAAGCAACCAGATGTAACATGGGAATTTCTATTGGGTTTGGTGTGAAGGACAGCTATAAAAGATACTGTGAATGAGCTGGGGAAATTTGAATATGGACCGGAAATTCAGTATTATTAGAGGATTATTATTAAGTGATAATATCATCTTGGTAACGTGATAATGATATTATGGTTATGCAATGTATGCTGAAGATTTTTTGAGTTACTTTTAAATGCATGGGATACAGAAACACACAATCACATAAGTAAAATCTTAACAAATTCAAATCTAAGTGATAGACATAGGGTGGTTCATTAGAGGATTCTTTTTTCTATGTTTGAATATTTTCAAAACAAAAATGTGGGAAGCAACTCCAATATGCAATTTTTTTTCCAATATGCAATTATTGTTTGCTTTGTTGGTGGAGTGAGAGCCCAGGGAATTGGCATCTACAGGTGGGAAGACATGGGCTCTTGGATGTTAGGTCAATAATGCTGTCTGTGTTGTTCTCTCTGTCCATCCCCTTAGGTGAAAGAATTAAAGATGCACATTCTCTTTTTATGATTCTTCCTTGTGGATGTTCATCCCTGCTGGTGATTCATCTAGCCAAGGATCCCACCTGAGCAATATATTTTCCTTATAAAATCCCATCTTACAGTTGTTACCCATCATTCCAGCCTGTCACAATCTTTAGAAATTTGATTCACTCATTCACCCTGCTAGTTAGCTTTCCCAGTCTTGTGGATAAGGGCTGGAATGTCAAGGCCATTGGACCTTGACCTCAGGAGCCTGGGTTCCATATTAGGGTGGGGAATATGGAGCTGCATCGTCCATCATAGCTCTGGCAGCAGGGGCCTCCTTAGCCATGTCAATTAACAAAGCTGCCCCAGATCCTTCTCTCCATCTGTGGAATCTTTGATTCTAAAGAAAGCGTTGTCTTGTTTATTTTTCTTTTTTTAACTTAAATTTTACACAATATTAACTTCTTAACAAGCCAAACTCTGCCTGCCTTCTGACTGCCTGCTGATTTATTTTGCTGACGAGAGCAGAGATCCTATTTCCTTTCGCTCTGTGTGGGATGGCTTCCATGCAGGTAGGCTCCAGCCGCTTGGCGGGAGAGCCTGCTGAATTTGTAAAGGTGCCATTATTTACTCTTTTTCATATTCTCAAAGAGTGGCAGTCGCGTCGCTTGCTTGAAATATAGGTATTCAATTCGAGACCACGAGAACTTTCTGTAGGATTAGTGGCATCAGGCAGTATTTGCTGTTTTCAGGCGCAGTTTCTTCTTGACCACTTGAGTCACATGCTCACCTTTTGCCAAATATTGACTGTTCCTAACAGGTGGGGCATGTTGCTTTTTGTGCTGACCACCGAAAGGTCCTTGAACTGATCATGTCAGAGATGGAAGGAGCAAAGGAGTTTGTATGGTTAAAATAAATGGCAAGATCTTGAGTCAAGTCCCTGAAGACTGGAGAGGAGAGGAGAGGAGCTGAAGTCCATCGGCTCCAGCCAGGAAATGACAAATACCTTTCTGCAACTAGGCTCCTGAGTTGGGAATTTGTGGCTCATTAAAAAAAAAAATAGCAAAGACTCAGGGCAAACTTGATTCAGGGAAATCTCACAGATATTTCCCTGGAGACTGTGTCCAAGGAAGATCGAGGATACAGGCCTATTGCAGGCTGCCTTGTCCACATTTTCTGCACCTTATTTACTCATCTTCTTTTACTGTGTATCTCCCCTCCCACCAAGGCTGCCTCATTTTTTTTCTAGAGAAATATTTATTTATTTATTTATTTATTATTTTTTAATCCTCACCCAAGGATATTTCTCCATTGATTTTTAGAGAGAGTGGAAGAGAGAGGGAAAGACAGAGAAAAGTATCAATGTGAGAGAAACACATCAACTGGTTGCCTCCTGACCAGGGCCCCGGGCCGGGGAGGAGCCTGCAACCAAGGTATATGCCCTTGTCCAGAATGGAACTGGGACCCTTTGGTCCACAAGCCAATGCTCTATCCACTGAGCCAGACTGGCTAGGGCTTGGCTGCCTCAATTTTTAAAAATAAAATGAAAGCTAAATCTTCCACTTTTAGTGTTTGCACCCTTGCAGGCACTTAGATGGAGGGAGATGATATGTTTGGGTTTTATCCTGCTCTATCACTTAGAAGTGTGGACCTTTCTAAGTTTCATTTTCCTCATTTGCAAAATGGAGACAGTATATTTCAGCCTCCATGTGAGAATTAAATATGAATCAGAGGCATCACACACTGAAAAGTGCATGGACTTTTGAGGTAAAACAGACAAGGTTTGCATTCTGGTTTTGTGTTTTGACCGTATGATCTAAGGCAAGCTATTTTGCCTCCCTGGGCCTCAGTTCCCCATATGTATCATTGAGACTATGCCTGTGTTGTAGGCTGGTTGTAAATGAAACACGGAAAATAATTGGCATAGTGCATGGCCCCTAAAACATAGCTGCTATTGCCTATTGAGCCTGTCTAGACAAGGGTCTATGGTTAATGCCTCATCATATCCTGGTCTCGTAATGGAGTTTTATAGCATTGACCCTGAAAGCAGCATTGCAGCAGGCCCGAGAATGTGGAGCCATGAGGCTGGCTGTTGCTGCAGAACCCATCAAGTAGCACTACGGTACTTCTGCTGCTGGGGCATCTTGCTGGAGTTCGGTGTTTTGTGGTTGAAAGTTCTCAGGGCAAGAACTTGATTCAGTGATGCCCCAGTTCAGGACCTCCAAGGCCTTTGTCAGCTGATTATCAGCTTCAGGTATTGTTTAAGTTCATCTTTAATGTGTGAAGAGGTACTTATACATGGGCTTTGAGATCCTGGAGTTGTCACATCATGGAGGCAGGGGTCATGGGTGCACCAGCTGGGCCCTGGATTGTGCCTGCTTTTCCAATAGAGCAGCATCTACCCAAATGGTCTCTGAGAACAGGACATTGATTGATGTTGCATGAAATAATCAACAAAAATTTGCAGACAAAATTTTTGGAAATTAAATGAATGCATCTCAGAGTACAAAGATAGACATGAGCATGAGGTCCTATCAACTGCCCTTTCTAGTCTGATAGTAACATTAGAACATTTTATCAGACCCCTACCAGATGCCACACATTATGCCTGGCATTTTATACGTATTATCTTTAATCCTCTCCAAACCCTGTGGAATCCTTGGCTATACTTCAGGGTAGAGGTGAAAAAACTAAAGCTCAGTGATGTGGCTGCATCATGGCCACAAAACTAGTGGGAGATCTGGGCTTCGTTTAAACCAAAGTCATTCTAATGCCAAGTCCAGGCTTCTGCACCCTTGAGGTGCTGTGTGTGACATTCTCAGAGCAAAGCAGGCATGGCCTAGAATGCTACTTTGAAGACCATTGCTCCACTGGGTTGATCTGGGGAATGGGGAGCTCGTGGTTCTCCCCAGGGAAGAAGTAGCTCTCCGTACGAACCACTTACTTGCCAGTCACAGCAAGAGGAGAGCATAGAGGTGATGCTTACTACTCAGTGAATGGGAAGGCATGTTCTCCCCAGGGAAGAAGTAGCTCTCCGTACAAACCACTTACTTGCCAGTCACAGCAAGAGGACACAGCAAGAGGAGAGCACAGAGGTGATGCTTACTACTCAGTGAATGGGAAGGCATGGATACCAATCCATCTGAAGACCCAAGGCTTCCACCGGAAGCAGGGTCCTGGAGGCCACCTGATGTGGCAGCTCTTAACATTTTAGCTATTGAATGGTGAGGAGGTCCAGACAGTTCCAAAAGAGAGACTGAAGACAGTCAGGGTGGGGGAGATCTGGAGGGATTCAGGACAACCACTGTTTTCCAATTAGTTCCTAAGTGTTGTTTTTAAATATTTTGATGTCTAATATGTCAAGGCAGTCGCCGACCAGCTGAACCTGAGCCTTGTCAGAGGGGGTGGAGCAGGTTGGAGGCCCTGCGATGCTTCATAACCTGCCAGGCGATGAGTCGCACACCTGTCCCTGTTCCTATAAAGCCTTGCTTGTTTGTTTTTGCTGGCAGGGGCAGGTAGACCAGTGTCTCTGCATAGAGAACCTTTTGTCTGCCTCAGCCCTTTTCTTGTTTTAAAGCCAGTATCTGTGGACTTGGCCCTTTGTTTTTTCGGCATCGTTTACTTTCCTACCTTGCAGCACATTCTTAGAAAGGATACGCAAGTTTAGTTTCTTCAGCTTCTCCTCAATTTTAAATATGAGAAGAATTCTGTGTGTTCTTTCTTCTTCTACAAGGATTGAGATTAAAGCCAAAAAAACTCCTCGACTCCTCTAATTATCCCCCTCTTCAGTGATTGTTCTTCCAGACTTACTTTTACAAAAGGGTTCTGCAGAACTCATTGATTTTTACTTAAATTCAACAAGGCCCCAGTGTCCTAGTTGATATTAACTTAAACGCATGGTTGATTGAAAATGCAGGAGCTGCCGGACTTGTTTGATTGGGTTCCCAGATCCCACTTTTGTCCCAGTTTCTTGTGTAACTGGAGAAAGGATATAGGGACTTGATGATCCATTATGCTGCCTTCTCTCCATATTTCTGGTGTGTTTGGGTATGAGGCAATTAGTGGAGACTTGGGGACTTTTCTGGGTGTGTGAGTTGTATGAGGGTGTGGGGTATGGAAGGGGATCTACTCATCTATGTTCTTTATAGTATTCACTTATTAAGTTCAATAATATAACCAGAATGATAAAATACTAATTTTCTCCCTCAGATATCTAGAACTTTCTCTTTTGGTAAGAAAGTACACTCCCTCCCTCCACCTTTTCAACCCCTGATAATTTTAATACCCACCTGGCACCATACATAGTTATTACAATATTAGGCAAGAAGATAAACTTTATGTCTACTTCACTGAAACTTCCTGGGTAAATCAGTGGCCATACCAGGTCTTGGTCACTGGCCTCAAAGACAATGATACAGATATGAAATTTGCAATAGTCACTTTCTTATTGATGCTTCCTCTGACCTTCGCCTTCTAGATTTTATAGTCTCCCATCCTCTTTTACAGGAAGCTCATTGTTTTGTAATTTCTTCTAAAACATAAGTTTCTTGGTTGTTCCTCACTAATCCTATCAGCAGGGACCTTGGGGCCAGCCTATCTCCCATTAGAAACCACTTTTCATCTGAGCTAAATTCTTTAAGGAAACTGGACTGAGATAGCTGGGACCACAAAAGGTGGTATCAGACAGCCAGGTATCTGGTGCCCATTCAGTTTTCAGTAGATGCCTGGATATTCTATTGGTACTTAGGCCACAGTCAGCTAGACCCAGAGGACACCTCTAACCACTTCATTTTTAACACTGGACCCAAGAAATTTGCTAGTCCGTCATCATGTCGGACTCAGAAAAATTGGGGCACAGTGTCTTGTACTTAAAAGGCACTCATGCTTTTATGCATTTGTGCCTTGAATGTACAAGTAGAGAGATCTTACTGAATGCCATTTCTGAACCAGATAAAGCTATTGGTTATTTAGAATATATATTAGCATGAATAAGGGCATGGGTATACTTGCAGTCCCCCTTCTCTGAAGGTGGAAGAAGTCTTGGATAGAGGACAATGGACGGGGAGCCAAGAGCCTTGAACCTTTGCAGTGCTGGTGAGCACTGAGTCCTTGGACTCCTTTGTGTCATGGTAAATTCAATTGGGGTCATTCTCCCGTTAACAGAGTCTTATGAGGATTTGAGTAAATCTGAGGGGTCTGTTGCCTTTTACAGGCAAATGGAGGGGTTAAGGTGGTGACAATAAGTGAGGGGTGAGTGATGATGCTGAGGAGTAATGAAGTGATGGTGGGAAGAGGAATACCAGCATGGAGAAGGAGCAGGAACCAGTAGTTCTTGAAGCAGTTATTTCTAGGTGTTAGTCATGGCCTTGAAGATCCTCACTCAGAGGGGCTTCAGGAGTAGGGCAAGGAGAGAAGGAGACAATATTTAAAAATCCAGGAGTAATGACTATCTGAGAAGGAAGAGTTGAGGAAGAGTAAAAGGGAAAGGAGCTTCTAATGGGATGTTGCCTTCGTTCTTTCTGCTAAAGTATCAGGAAGAGAGAGCAGAGGCATGGGACACCCCAGCAGAGTCTCTGTGGTGAAGAAAAACAGCTCCCAGAGCAACTCAAAGGGTGATTTAGGACAAGGGTCAAAGGGCAGTTTAGAATTGGGGTTCAAAAGGAGTTGAGTGCTGTCCCTGAGAAGCATGGTGGTGTGGAAGCCTTGGGGACAGTCCCTGGGGCTGACAGTGAAGAAACGTTCTTTTGTGGTGACTACTGCCCGGAGGTGATGTCAGGCTTGGGATGGGAACAACCACAGACTTGTTTTGGAAAGAGGCAATTGAAGGAAAAATGAGAACTCCTCCTTAATATATATGGAAATGTCATTAAATAAGTGGAAGTTCCAGACTGTTTTCTCCCTCAGACATTCTAGGCTCAGAGTTTCCATGGCCCAGGTATCTTCTGTATAACTTCCTCTCAGGCCAGAGTGGATTTCTGTTTTGCTCTCTATTCCCTTTGCTGTGGGGCCTTCTGCTCCAGTTATAGCCGAGGAGTTGTCTCAGTCCTGAAGGGGAATCTGGACACACCCCACAATATCCACTACATGCTTAGTAATTTGGAATTGCCTCCACTCTACTCTTTAGCATATATTTCTTTTCTCTTATGAGAAGAGCTAGGTTTCCCTCTGATTAGCAATTGGTTTTTTCTCTAGAGATTCCCTGATTCCTTTGCTGCTCCTTTTGAGTTGATATCTAAGAACACTCTTCAGGTTATCATTTATCATTTTCAATTTCTGTGGGGGGTAAGGGCAGGTCAGGACAACCAGTTATCCATTTCTCATTGTCCAATGAATTAAGACTTTTATTTGAGGTGTTATCATTCTTTTATAAATTTAAGGGCCACTTCTGATCATTTATCAGTGTTGAGTCTTAGAACGCTATGATGAAAAGAACTGTAAGGCTGTGCCTATGTCTAGCTGGAAAGAATACTGTGATCAGCTAGTGATGCCTGCCCTGGGGTGGGTTAAGAGATTGGGCTCCTCGTGCTCCATTATTGCATCTCAAGCTTATAGCCGTGTCTTCCCTCTCAATGTTGGGTGTGAGAATGCTTTCAACTTTTCTTAGTCTTCCCAGAGTAATTTTCTGTACCAACGCTTCCATCTAATTAGCCCCTTTAAGTGTAATTAAACCATATGCCTAGCATTGTTTCTCAGGTCACCTTAATCACTTCATGTACAGCTTCATCTCCAGGAAACCTTCCATTAAATAATTAAAAGAGTTTCTTAGAAGAGTTGGGTTACATTCATGAACACCTCTTTATGTGCCTTCCCATTAAATCTAGACTCACCTTCTGTGAATACATTACATTAATGCTTATTTGTTTGTTTTATGGATTTGTTTAGTATATCCCCTAAGGAGCACTCTTTCTCTGCCATCCTTGCTTATATTAGATTGTGTAAGCTCCCAGAAGGCAAATACCATGTCTTTTAAAATTGCATTGTACAGTGCTATGTACAAATGAGCAATTAATTCTCAAAACACTGACAGTAGGAGAAGACAAAAAAGTAGCTGATGATATCTTAAATGATTTAAGTGATGTCTTTAATCTTTTGGTTATCTCCATTTTTTTTTCTAATAAAAACTGTCAGAAAAAATGAGATAATGTTCAAAGTATATTGATTTTTTCTGAACTAAATCAGTGGTTAAATTAAAATTATTATTAAAAAATCAGTCTTAGGTCTTTCTGTCTATATCCATGATGTGTTATTGCAGAACGCTTCTACCAGGCTCTTTAACTTGTGCCCACGAAGTTAATAGGCTGAAGAATAACAGTTGTGGCAGTGAGGAAAGTGAAGGACCCGTGCTTGATCTGGGTCAGAGGTTGGCCAACTTTTTCCATAAATGGCCAGATGATCCTGTAGGCCATATGGTCTCTGTCACAGCTACTCAACTCTGCTATGGTAGCGAGGAAGCGGCCAGAGATAATATCTAAACAAATAATCATGCTGGTGTTCTACTAAAACTTTATTTACAAACAGGAGTGGGCCAGATTTGGCCTGTGGGTGTGGTTTGCTAACACCTGATCTAGGTGATAATACTAAATTCCACTGACTACTCAAGCCGATTCAGAAATCCATTACTGAATTGAACCAATGGCAAGAGAGTCACAATTTCAAAGTCAAGAATGTGAAAATAATAGTTCTAATAATTTATACCATTCCCCTCCTACCTCCCCCCCCTACCCCACCCAGTTTGTTACTCCTGGACATGGAACACAGTTATGCTCAATCAAGGGTAGATTCCATAGGGGCAATTTCTTATTCCTAGTGTCCCAGGAACTTCCATTTTTTAAGATCCAGGCCACCAAGTGGTCTCAGCATGAGCTGTCTCCACTCACTAACTCCCAGGTTTGGAGAACCCACTGGATCTTTCTGCAACTAGCTTTGTGTTTCTTTCCTGTATAAACTACATTGTGTTATCTTCCCTACTCACCTAATAGGGTTGTTGTAAAGGCCAAGTGAAATACTGTGCAGGAACATGCACATGCCTATTACAAATTAAGGAATATTAAATTTGCTGGGATCCCCCCCCCCACCCCATCTTTCTCTCAATCTGAGCATAGTACTTGTTTGATATTTTTTTCTGGGCAGATTTTTGTGTGTGATTTTGAATATCCAAATAATATTGGATAGTTGAATGATTCTTAAGCTTTAGTTTACATTCAATTCACCTGCAGCACTTTAAAATTCCTAATACTCTAGCAACATCTCAGATGAAAATCAATATGAATCTATGGGGGTGGGACCCAGGCATTAATAAATTTTTTAAACTACCCAAGTGGATTTTATTTTATTGCTGCTGTAACAAATTATCACAAATGTAGTGATTTAAACAATACAAATGTATTTGTTGTAGGATAGAAGTCTGACACAGGTCTCACCAAGCTAAAATCAGAATGTCAGCACTGCTGTTTTCCTTTCTGGAGGCTCTAGGGCAGAATGTCTTTTGCCTTTTCTGGGCTCCAAGGTCACCAACATTCCTTGGTTCATGGCCTCCTTCCTTCCTTTGTCAAAGCCAGCAATAGCAAGTCAAGTCCTTACATTGATCAATATGACCTCCTTTTGCAGGTCCATTTCCCTCTGACTCAACTCTTCAGTCTGCCTTTTCCCCTTTGAAAGACCCCATTGGTTATATTGGGCCCATCCAGATAATCCAGGTTAAGCTCCTATTTTAAGGTCAGCTGATTAGCACCGTTGTCTCCATCTGCAACCTTAATTTCTCTTTGCTTTGTCACCTAACACATTCACAGGTTCCAGGGATTATGATGTGGACAGCTTTGGGGATCCATTGTTCTACCTGCCCCACCAGGTAATTCTAATTCTGAAAGGGAGCAGGATATGAATGTAGACTGGCTAGAACAAATCATCCCCACATGTGTTCTATTGATGACTAAGGCGTAAGCATTCCTTCCTTCATAGATGCACTCATTCATTCATTCTTTAAATATGTAGAGAGTTCCTTTTGTGTCCTAGGTATTGATACTTGGGATATAATAGTAAACAGGATAGCCAAGGTCTAATAGAAGAAAATGATATTCAAATACAGAAAAATGCAGGAGTCTTGGGTCCTCTTTGGAAGGATCCTTTCCCAACTTTTGAGACCAGGTAAGGATTCCTAGAAGTGATGTAGGAATTAGGTAGGTATAAAATGCTGAATAATGGTAGCCTGAGTGCATCCTCCAGACACTTAATGCTTAATCTTTAGTGCTCACCACAAACTTGCATGGTGGGTACTATTACTGCCATTTTGCAGATGCGAAAACCGAGTATAATAAAGGTTAAGTAACAATAACAGCCTTCTATTATTCTATGAAATAATGAGATTGGCTCTACACTGAGACATTAGAATGGCCATTTTCCTTTAAGCATTGGCTAATTTATTACTCTCTTCCAAGTCTAATTTTCTTTCTGAAGAAAAAAAAAAGAAAGAGCAGGTGCTTGATTCAGTCTCTATTGTTGTGACCCGCACATAGCCCTGTGAGTGTTTAGCTTCATGGTTTGTTTTCTGTCTAAACCAGGAGAGCACCATGCTCTCTGTGGAGATGCAGTCAGTATTAATTTTATTCACATAACAAGACTTCCAGCATGAAGTCACTATGTTGCCATTGGCAACACAGTTGTTCACCAGGTATTAAAGTAGAGTAGATATGAGGGTCTGGTATCTTCTGGATCTGAGCAGTGAAAGACCATGACTACTAGTTACTAGCCTGCTGCTCTTCAACGGGGCCAGAAAGAGAACCTGAAACAGTACCTTTACCACATTAGGCCTGGCAGACCCACCCTGGGTCCTTCATCGTGAATCTGAGTCACTTGACTCTCACAGGTAACCAGGTTGTTCCTTCAGTGCTTGTGGATGCTGGTAATCCATATGATAGATGAGAAATGACTAGTCTAGGAACCATTGTCTGTATTCTCATCACAGAAAGGAGTGTAGGGAAGGAGTGTGTAGGGAACACATGACTTTGCTGCTGATTTCATTATCAGGTTGGCTCCAGTAAACTCTGGCTCTAGGTTGATCCCCAAGGCCTCACCCTGACTAGTGGCTACCATATTGGATAGTGCATATTAAAGAACATTTCATTCATCACAGAAAGTTTATTGAACAGCACTGTTCTCTAGAAGATATTTAAAGGAGTTCCAGAAGATCGTTGTCCAATTAGCAATAGGGTCAGTAACCTCTGGATACCTAGGATATCAGAACTGAGGTAGACTCTGTTTCCATGCCAGTACTCTGTTCTACCCTTAGTGGTCATGAGGTAGACAGTGAAAGATTCAAAGGTAGGCTTTCACTCAAACTGTTCTGCTACTGATGCATGAGAGTGGAAGAAGAATTCTAAGGGTCATATAGTTAGTAATTTTGGGGACTACCTGTCCCTCCATGCAGGATTTATCTCCAGGAGAATGTAGGTGCTGAATTGGCATGGGGATGACTGTGAGCTATTTTCGTAAAAGTGAAGCACTGCTCCTCCACATGTGGTCCAGATATAGGGATTCATACTTATATAGAGTACATAATAAATCAGTCAAACATGTCAAATCAGAAATCATTACTCTGCTTTAAGATAATGTTCAAGTAGCCGTGACCGGTTTGGCTTAGTGGATAGAGCGTCGACCTGCGGACTGATATCTAAGCATCCACTTATAAAATAATAAGGAGTCATTAACATTTGTCCATTAACAGAGATTTTTTAAGGACTCCAACTTTATCTGGAAGTTTACCTTTGCATCCTGATCTCAACTTTGCAAAGGTACTTGATAAGTTTTTCTATCTATATAAAAAGATAATGTTCAAGTAATATCTAAGCATCCACTTACAAACTAATAAGGAGTCATTAACATTTGTCCATTAACAAATATTTTTTAAGGTCTCCAACTTTATCTGGAAGTTTATCTTTGCATCCTGCTCTCAACTTTGCAAAGGTACTTGATAAGTTTTTCTATCCCACCATCTTCAGAATCATTCTATAAGGAAGGTGGGCAAGTATTGTGATCTACAGTGATCAGGTGAGGGAAATAGAATGCCTAGGGCTTTATCTTTCCATCTAAAGCAGGTGAGCAGGGGTTGATTCCACATCTATTGGCTCCTAATTTTAAGGTATTTCTATCAGACCATAAAAGAAAGGCAACCTCACTTATTTAAGGAATAAATCTATAACTACTTACCTCCCCTATTATTTAGAAGGCTTACCCTCTAAACAGTTCATCTTAATGAGGTTTTACTGCTCCCAAAAAAGGTGTCAATTCATGAAGGATTCAAGAGAATCTGGTAGACAGCTTGTGAACACATTTAATGCATACATATCAATTTTTTTCACCATATCTAGGTAATAGGAGATCATGATAGTTGCTGTTTAATCACCTGTTAGAGACACAGTACTAACCAAGTGTGGGCACCTAAAAAGGATCTTAGTTTGCTAACTACCAGGAAACACACATAGTTTCTATCTCTGCATTAGGCTGTTAAAGTGAACTGGGGTGTTATTGATGGTCTGTGTAGCAATCCCGTGTGATAGATGCCAACAACACACACAGAGTGAGCGGTCTTGCTCTAGTCTCCAAATAGAGATCAATGACTATTTTATTTGTTCAGCCCTTCCTCTACCTCCATCACGAGGTAGCTGGAATGATTAATGATCTGTTGGAGGTATTAACGCCTCATGTGTTGGTCCCCTAATTATAGAAGCAGATTGGAGCCAAGCCTCAGAGTGGGTTTGGGATTGAAAGATATTTTAAAGGCAGATGATTGGTCCAACACTTCCACTTCTTTCAATTTAACCATAAATCAATTGTGAATGATTTTTCCACTGTAATTTTTCATAGGTTTTGAACTTGGGTAATGAGCATCCCTGTCCCAGAGTGAAACTGTGATTTTCCTAGATCTTATTGGAAAGGGGATGAAGATTTATGAAAGGGCTTAGAAGGAAATATATTGCATTTCTTCTTATCCTCTGCTTGTGTTTACCCCCCTCCTTTCCTGTACTTCAACCCTGATAAGTCTCAACTTTCATGCATGGCATATAGTATTTTGGAAATTGGAAAGCTCCAGTGTGGCTTGACCTACTTTCCAGTGGCTGTACAATTACAAGCAAGAAGTTGATACTGTGTAAAGTAGTACTACATTCCACACTGAAGGGAACGCATGGAGAAGCAGAGTGCATTTGCCAGAGCAGCATCCATTCTTTATTTTATTTTTAATATATTTTTATGGACTTCAGAGGAGAATGGAGAGGGTGGGAGAGATAGAAACATCAATGATGAGAGAGAATCATCGATCGGCTGCCTCTTGCACGCCCGCTACCGTGGACCAAGCCCACAACCCAGGCATGTGTCCTGACTGGGAATCAAACCATGCCCTCCTGGTTCATAAGTTAACACTCAACCACTGAGCCATGCCAGCCAGGCCCAGCACCCATTCTTTTACTTATTTGCCAAATATATTGACTTCAGATTTTTTAAAAATATGGGGCAGTTCAAGGTGTTGCTACCACCTAAGAAGCTGTCATGGTGACTGAGAGAGAACTTCTTAGGAGCCCTGGGTGAAAAGAGGCTTACATTGGAGTCACTTTGACAAATTTTCTTTCCTTACCTAGAACTGCAGCTTACCCCACCATGGGTAATGTGATTCATCCATGCCTGATGAAAACCCAGCCTTCAAGTTGTGGAAAAGCTCGGGGTTCTTTATATTATTATTATTATATTGTTAATCCTCACCGGAGGATATTTTTCTATTGCTTTTCAGGGAGAGAGTGGAAAGGAAGGAGGGGGAGAGAGACAGAGGAGAGAGAGAGAAACATCAGGTGAGAGAGTCACATCCATTGGTTGTCTCCCACACACAACCCAACTGAGGGGCTGGGGATCAAACCTGCAACACAGGTACATGCCCTTGACCAGGAATCGAACCTGATAGGCCTTCGTGCTTGGACTGACACTCTAACTGTTTAGCAACAACAGCCAGGGCTATGACTTTTATTTTTTAAGGATTTTAAGGTTAGCAGCAAAGAGCTTGTTAAAATAGGTACTTTACTAAAACTCAAATGCAGCAAATGTTCCTGTTTGCCTGTGTACCATGGCACATGGAAAGATCCAGCAGGGCTTGTCAGATATTTAATTTTTCTGTAGCTGCAAGACTGTTGGGGGCTTTATGCATTAGAGCAATAGATTACATTTTTAATGTATTGAAGCTATGAGAGGCATATGTTAACAGGTTTGTATTCCAATTCTGTGACTATTTGGAAGGGATGCTTCTCTTCCTTTCCTCCTTCCTGCCTGCCTTTCTTCCTAAAAGGTCTGTTAATTCATCATTATGCATCAAAACACCAAGGTGGCTAGGTGATGGGAGAGAAAGGTGATTTTGAAAAATCAGTAAAATTCAGTCCTTGTCCCCAAGCACCTTACACTCTAGGGCAGTGGTTCTCAACCTTCCTAATGCTGTGACCCTTTAATACAGTTCCTCATGTTGTGGTGACCCCCAATTTCATTGTTATAAATTGAATATAATTAAAGCATAGTGATTAATCACAAAAACAATATGTAATTATATATGTGTTTTCCGATGGTCTTAGGCGACACCTGTGAAAGGGTCGTTCGACCCCCAAAGGGGTCGCGACCCACACGTTGAGAACCGCTGCTCTAGGGCATTAGGTAGCTGACAAAGTCTTTGGAAAGCCCTGGGAACCAGGGTTGGGTACCATATAGGCAGGAATGAGAGCTGCCAAGAGATATGCTCAACCATGGATTTGCCCTAGAGAAAGCCCTCTGCTATTGGTTTACAGTTTGGGGCAAGACCCTCTACCATCGCTGCCCTAGAAAGAAATCCCCTTAACACCATGCTTTCAAGAAGAGCCAATCTCCCCAAGAGCATCAGTGACCTCAGGGTGCCTTCTTTTTTAACAAAATATATTTTTATTGATTTTAGAGTGGAAGGGAGAGGGAGAGAGAGATAGAAACATTGATCAGCTGCCTCTTGCACACCTGCTACCGTGGACCAAGCCCATTATCTAGGCATGTGCCCTGACTGGGAAATAAACTGTTCATAGGTTGATGCTCAACCACTGAGCAACACCAGCCAGGCCCCATGGTGCCTTCTTATTCATTCCAAACCTCTCAAAGGTACATCAGCTTGGCAAGACCTAGTTCACATCACTTATCTCAACTGCAAGGAAGTCTGGGACATATAGTTCTTAGCGTTCCTGACTCTGACACATAGGAAGTTACACTAGAATGGTTGGAATATTGGATGGAGGAAATAAATAAATAGTAGTCACCATAGAGAGATGGGCAGATTAGTAGATAACCACAATGAATTATGTAAATGTTGGGCCGGAGTGCATAATAGTACTGTACTGTGGGAACATCCAATGGAGGTACCTATCTCAGAGGGCAGAGGGGCATTCAGTGAAACATTGGAGTAGAGATATACTTAGTAAGCTTGAGGATTTTGTGGTTTTGTTAATGAGGGTATGATAGGTATACGATGCAGAAAAAATAGCTTCAAAACCTCAGTGGCTTCACAGACATACAATCACACACACGGAAAGACATGCAAAGTAGGCTCTGTGGGTGGGATGGGATATAGATTTGTGAAGCCTGGTGCAAAATGAAGATAAAAATTATTCAAAATTTCAAAATTGTGGTGGCAGAACAGTAAAACAAGCAGGTGGGATGGTGGGATCCTGTTTGCATAGATTGATTGCATAGATCGAATGCCTAGGAGCCTGGCCCTGTGCAGGGTGGTG
>NW_005369989.1:1342803-1402717 GCF_000412655.1 Myotis brandtii
GGGGGAGGGGGAGTTTCCCAGTGACTCTCCAGGGAAGCTGTCTTCTACAGTAATGTGGCTCTATCATCTCAACACAGACTCCTCCACACTTGCCAGATCTGGGCAAGAGAGATGGGAGAGCCACCCAGGGGCTTTTTACTGTCTCAGCCCAGAAGTGACACATCTTCTCACATTTCTTTGTCTGGTGCTGGTCACATAGTTCCACTGGCCACAAGGAGGTTACAAAGTGGAGACTCCTGGGACGGAACAACAGGTGATGGTGACTCAGTAGTATCTACCCAATGGCACCCAAAAGCAGGAATGACAAAAACAATAATGAAGAAAACAGGAATGACAAAAACAATTGCTGTTTTAAAATACTATCTGCATTTGAATATTAATACATTTAGTGTGACTTAAAAGTTCAAGCAGTATGCTTGCTTTTTACCAATTCACTCATTTGATCAGAACACTTTAAAGTATTTTGCTAAATCCAAGTGCTGCTAGAAAAATTCGCAGTAATAATGAACAACTTTGAAGGAGTTTGAGTTAAATGCTTTGGAGCAGCAACAACAGCAAAAACACGTTTCTGTTTTAGCACACATCTTAAGGTACAAATTATATTTATTTTATGGGAAATAGATGTATATGAAAACTGATGGAGTAAAACTTTTCTCTTGAATTTATTAACTTATTTAACAATGAATGGACCCAAATATATATTCTCAGACAACAATGTCTAAATGATTCTAAATATTTTAACCTGCTTCTGTGAGTTGCTCTGAATGATCTTTACCCGTGTTGGGCTCAGTTATGCTCACATATGAATCCACTTTGAAACCCGGGAAATAGATGTTTCAAAAGGAAGCTCACCCTTTGTGTCATTAATGCCCTGTGTCTATTACCCTGACACTTTTCATTATGAGCTAAAACTCAGTGATGTATTGCAGGTAACAAGAGCTCTGATTAGAGATAAGTGAATGTGGTGCACAGTAGACAGGTCGGACAAAATGGGCGGTCCTCTTCCCCACTGGGTGCTGCTGGCGGTGGACTTCTTATGATGTCCCAAGAAAAATAATTTTCTGAGTCTTGCACAAGGCAATGAGTGATTTCGATTTGCATGGCACTAAATCCCTGCATCTCTAACGTCCCATTTCCCTTAGTCCAGTCCTAGAAGAAGTGTAGCTGGGGTTTCAGTAAGGCCGGAAGCAAAGCCAGTCAGTCTCCAGAGTTTCCTTTCTTTGTTGGAGCTGGTTCCATTTCCGCATTAGGCGAGGTGCAGTCCATTAGTCCATTGCATGTGGGGGAATGCAAGGAAGCAGGAGCAAAAGAGCCCCCAAGCCAGGAGTCAAGCACAGCATGCCAACAGGAACCAAGAATGTGAATTCCTTTGTCTAGGGCAGTGGTCGGCTAACTCATTAGCCAAATATCAACAGTACTTCTTCAAAACAGACTCGCCCAGGCCGAAAACCGACTTCTGCGCATGGGCCACGAAGTTTCAATCACACTGTACGCGCGCCCGCACGTGGTATTTTGTGGAAGAGCCACACTCAAGGGGCCAAAGAGCCGCATGTGGCTCACGAGCTGCAGTTTGCCGACCACAGGTCTAGGGAATTACATATCCTAAATCTTTGCAGGCTTGCAGTGGCCACGCCCATTCTGGCCAATGACCTCTGTTGCCAGGTGTGACTGATAAACATCTTTCCTATGTCACCCCAACTTCCCCAGGCATGTGTCTGTCTTCCCTTTGTCCAGTCCCCTCCCCCCAGTGTTTTGTAGGGAACATCCCTGTAATGTCTGGCCTTCCCTTTGCTCCTTTTCTTTTTTTTTAAAAAAATATATTTTATTGATTTTTTTACAGAGAGGAAGGGAGAGAGATAGAGAGTTAGAAACATCGATGAGAGGGAAACATCGATCAGCTGCTTCCTGCACATCTCCTACTGGGGATGTGCCCGCAACCCAGGTACATGCCCTTGACCAGAATCGAACCTGGTACCTTTCAGTCCGCAGGCCGATGCTCTATCCACTGAGCCAAACCGGTTTCGGCACCTTTTCTATTTTTAATAATTAGCTAATTACAATGGTATCATCTGTTGACAGTTATATTTCTTTCTTTCCAACGAACCATTACTAATGTGTACATTTAATTTGTACTCCTTTACTTTTACATCTTTAAATTTGTTTTTTCTTTTTTTAACCATTTTTTTTTCTACTCTACTATTGCACTACTACTAGAGTATTTTATTGTTGTGTTATATGTGTGCAGTGTTCTCTGCTGGAAAGCAAATTTGACTTGAGAACAGATCATTGGTGTCCCAACCCAAACTCTGTAAATATTGTGTAAATTTCTATTTTAGCCTTTCCTCACCTGTAAAATTGGAATGATGACTATGATGATGATGATGATGATGATGATGAAGAATATGGTGATTAAGATGATGGGTGATTAATTGACTGTCTCTTCAACTCAACTTTATACCCCAGAGTCTGAACCAGAAGTGGGTAAACTATAGCCATCAGGTCAAATCTGGCTTTTCACTGGTTATTGGAAATAATGTTTTATTGGAACACAGCCATGCCCATTCATTTATGTATTGTCTGTGGCTGCTTCCATGCTACAAAGACAGAACTGAGCAGTTGCAATGGAGATTGTGAGGCCGCAAAGCCTAAGGTATTTACTCTCTAGCCCTTTACAGAAAATGTTTTCTAATGCCTAGGCTAGATAGTCACCAAATATGTGTTTTGATTTGAGAAAATTTAGGGATATTGCCTTAATGAGATATGAGGCTGCCTATAACAAATTTGTATTGTATACGGTACCCAGAAAGTTCCCCAAGGAGAGCCTAACCCAGCTTTCAGCTGCTGAGAGAGAGACATAGCATTTATCTTTTCACTCTTGAAAGGCTACCTACAGGGCCACTGTTAGCAGAGGTCATTATGCAAATACAGATTCATCTCTACATGATACCACATGCCAGGCATTTGCACAGATGTAAATTGTATTAAGGCCTGAGTATAATGTGTATACTTCAGTTACTTTATGAAATTATTCAGTCATCTGGATGTCTTTTACTGTGTTTACCAGGAAATATGAACTACAGAATTGAGCAATTTTCTTGTCAATTTGATCAATGTAGACTGGCAACCTGGATGCCTTTAGTTAAAAAAAAATACCACCACCCCCACTTCACTTGTTAGAATATATTTATTTATTTTACTAAATTACCCAGTTAATTACTACAATTTTCCAATCTATCTTAACCACTGAAGGCTTAGTCTGGTTCAATATTACATGTGGTTGGTACAATTGAGATCTGTTCCCAAAGTGTGAGCTTATTCAGTGTAGGATTCATGTTTGTTTATCCATCTACTTGCTTGGTCTTTTTGATCTGAAGCTTAAATTGTTCAAATTTCACCTTTAAATCAATCAAGCATCACTTTAGAAACAGGAGAAACATTGGAATGGAAAACCAAAGAATGAAGAATTCAGAGAAACAGTGCTCTATTGGCAAAGGGAAGGTTCAAGAAGAAAGGGCCTTGTAGGAGGTAGGCAGGTAGCAGAAGACCTTGGATTGAAGCTCTGGGCAGAGTTTTGTAGGATAAGAGGAAACAAAAGCAGCCAGTGCTTCAGAGGAACTGTCAATGGGAGAGGAGTGATCATTTGGCTCATAAAGACAGATAAGGGAACTGGAATGCATTAGAGAGGGTTAGTGGCCAGTAAACATGTTTAAGAGTAATCAATCTGAGAAAATAAAACTGGTTGTGAAATTCTACCATGTCCTGTTTAAAAGGGGATCTTGAACTGTTTCCTTCTAGGACTACTTGGCCAGGTGTGGGAATTTTCTGATCATGCTACCATCTCCTCCTCCAGGCATTCAAGGACTCCTCTATCTCCAGGTCTTGATGAGTGTCCTTATCATTAAACAAGTCATTGTCTATATGAAGTGGGCAGATGGGGACAGGGGCAAAGTCACAGGGAACGTACAAGTGTCATCCTTGAGTGGACATCCACTGACACCATGTTGCCCACTGTGAGTCCATGGTCCTCATTTGCGTCAGTGAAAACATGTCTGGATGATGGAATGCTCTCTCAGCCCCTACTTCTCACCTAGGATGGTACTTGCTCTAAGGATGATACTGGTTTCTGGGTCTCACACCTCCCTCCGGTATACACCTCTTTTCCTGCTTATTTGTGCATTTTTAAGTGTGACTTTTGAACTTAATAGTGAAGCATTTTTCAGTCTTTGTTTTCTGGTTTTCCCAAGAGGGACTCATACTCACATTCTGGAAAAAATCCCTGGAGGTTCTGTGGAAGGAATTCTGTGGGAAGAATAAAACTTTAGTGTAACCCGACAAATTAGTTATTAGATTTGAAGATTTAGCGTTTATTGATGACTTCTGACTTTGAAGGTGGAGGAAGCCAAGTCTTAGGACCAAGGTTCAGAAAGCATTCAAAAGGGTTTTCTTGTTGGTAGGTTGGTTGTTTGGTTGTTTGGTTAGCTGTCTGTAGGTATGAAGTTATAAGTGACGGCAGAAAAGTACTAGAACATTACAGAATGACAGGAAAGACCACACAGAGATCCAGCCCTGTCACTCAGCATCCAGAAGGCATCTGTTATGGTTAGAGCTGAGAACCTAGGACTAACAGAGAAAGCAGGGCATTAACCAGTGTCTAGTGCAGCGGTTCTCAACCTGTGGGTCGCGACCCCTTTGGCGGTCGAACGACCCTTTCACAGGGGTCGCCTAAGACCATCCTGCATATCAGATATTTACATTACGATTCATAACAGTAGCAACATTACAGTTATGAAGTAGCAACAAAAATAATTTTATGGTTGGGTCACAACATGAGGAACTGTATTTAAAGGGCCAGAAGGTTGAGGACTACTGGTCTGGTGGGTCAGCTCCCTCTGAGTAAGATGGACAGAGGTCACTGGCCAGGGGGAATAGGAAAAAAATTCCTGCCGAGATGTTTTGCAAATGACTGACACCTTTCAAAAGCCCATGTTTCCTACAAGTGACCTTTCTTCAACTGTAAGAGGCTTTAAAAAATTTGATGAGTGAATGCCTGCGGAAGTAGTATTTAATGTGTGTTTTGAAGAAAATGTAGCTTGGCAGCTTTGAGGGAATCTGAGCTCATTCTAATTAAGAGGATTTACCTGACCAAGAACAGAAGTGGTATAAGTCTGGCATATCCTAAAGACTCAGCAAACGGCTATATTAAAATCAGTGCTTTCCAGGAGATGTTATGTGTTCTAAGGGCCTCAGTGCAACTTTGATTGTGTTTCTTGTCCTTTTCTTTTTGAGTGTAAGTGCATAAACTATTTATCAGGTTAGTTTATGAACTTGAAGGCTCAGCCCACATCTTTTATCTCAAAATGCAGACCACTGTGGTGTAATTACAATCCTTTGGGTATTGTTTTAACAAAATGCTTTAATTTCTTTGTTTCTCTTCCCCTACTTCACTGAAGAGCTTCTCAGCCTAGACCTGTGTAGATTTTAATGCGCAAACAAATCGCTTGAGAATTGTTTAAAAAAAGTGCATATTCTGGTTCAGTAGGTTTGGCAGGAATAAAGGCCTGAGTTTCTACATTTCTTAGAAGCTTCTCAGTGCTGCTTGTGCTGCTAGTCTGGGGACCATATTTTGAATAAAAATGGCTAAATGAGAGGGAAAGAGTTTGGTAGCAAAAAGGGGTTGAGTTTTTGTAAAAATATTTTTTTATTGATTTCGGAGAGGAAGGGAGAGGGAGAGAGAGATAGAAACATCAATGATGAGAGAGATTCATTGATTGGCTGCCTCCTGCACACCCCACACTGGGAATCAAGCACACAACTCAGGCATGTGCCCTGACTGGGAATCAAACCATGACCTCCTGGTTCATAAGTTGATGCTTAATCACTGAGCCACCGCAGCCTTGCAAAGGGGTTGAGTTTTATAGTCAGAAAGGCCTGAAACTATGGTGACTTAAAAGCTATATGACTTAAACAAGTTGTTGAAGCTCTCGGAGCCTTGTTTTCTTATCTGAAAAGGGGATAGTGATACTGTCTTCACATGCATCTTCTAAGAGATACATTTCTTCCTACCTCTGTCGTGTTCACTGCTTTATCTCCATGACTGAGCGTAATTCCTGGCACATCACAAAGATGTATTGAATGAAGGATTGAATGAATTAGTGAGTTACCAAATAAATAGGTTTGAGGATAAATTTTATGATGTGATTAGAATATGCAGCAGAGTATTTGGCCTCAAAAGACATTTCAATAAATGTTGTTTGCCTCCCCATCTCCTTTTTCCTCTAAAACAAAAAGCTGAATTAGGGTGCACGCCTCACACTGCTAAAGCAACATCACATAAAAATGTATTCTCTTTGTGATTCCTCAGTGAAATAACAGTTACACTTTAGGTCAGCGGTCACCAACCTTTCGGACTTCACGGACCACCAGTGGTCTATGGACCACCCCACTGGTTGGCGACCGCTGCTTCAGGTAATAGAAGTTGGATGAATGGGTGAGAGAGTAGTTTCATAATGTCGTTGTTGTTACACATACATGGACCAGGGTAAATTAGGCAATCACTTTTCAAAAATTGGTCATCTATCTATCATCTATCTATCTATCTATCATCTATCTATCATCTATTTATTGGTTAATCCTCAACCAAGGATATTTTTTTTACTAATGTTTAGAGAGAGTGGAAGGGATGGGGAGAGACAGAGAGAAACATCAATTTGTGAGAGACACATCAATTGGTTGCCTCCTGCACAGGCCCCGACCAGGGCTGGGGAGAAGTCTGCAACCGAGGTACATGCCCTTGACTGGAATCTAACCCAGGACCCTTCACTCCTCAAGCCAGACGTTCTATCCACTGAGCCAAACTAGTGAGGGCAAGTTTGGTTCTTTTAAAGTGCAATAGGCATGGAACTTAAGGAGTTAATATTAATTCACATATAAGTTTGACTAATTTTGATCAGATTTCTTTCCTCACTTTCAATCCACAACATTTCCCAAGTCCTAACTATGTGCCAGAAACTGAAGTAGGTGCTGAAGAGATAGGGTGAGTAAGGCAGAGCCAGGCTCTGCGCTCCTGAACCTGACCTTCAGAGTGGGGCAGGGAGACAGAGAAAAACAGGAAAACAGACTGTTTGACTGACTTTCTGAAGAGCACTCACTGAGGTTCGTTGTCACTTATTGATGAAATGGATTTAAAACCAGTTCTGGCGGTTACTTATAACTGATTTTAGAGCAATAAGTCTTTTCCTAAAAGCGGGGTAACTTTTTAAAATATTCTTATTTTTAAGCTTATGTGATGGCAGAGAATTTTGCTGTTCTGTTCACTGTGTTGTCCTCAGCACTTTAAGTGACAGGTACATGCTAGGTGCTCAATAAGTATTTGTTAATGATAAATAACATTTGTTGAATGTACTCTTAGTGAGTTCTTGTTAATGTGATGACTGCGGACTTATTCTGTGTTTCACCTGGGACTAATGTAGTATCATTTCTCTGTTATATGTGTATCGTGCCTGGGTTCTAGCCATAATTTATTAATTAGGGTATGAAAGAGAAACACCCGAAAACTATGAAGCTATTTAAATGGATACATCAAAAACTTAACAGTAAATAGCTCAACAGACAGTTCTTTTTGAAAAAAACCAACATGTTTTTATTGATTTTTAGAGAGAGGAAGGGTAAGGGATAGAGAGATAGAAACATTGATAAGACAGAAACATCATTGATTGGCTGCCTCCTGCACACCCCACACTGGGGACCAAGCCTGCATTGATCTGAATGTACCCTGACTGGGAACTGAACCGAGACCTCTTGGTTCCTGGGTCCATGCTCAGTCACGGAGCCACACCGGCCGGGCTACAGACAGTTCTTTACAATGATGATTCTCTTCTTGACTTAGTGCTTTTATTTTTATAGTAGTTGCCACTGCCATTAATGGCAGTTATATTTTAAAGTGTTTATTGAAGTTGAAAATACATAGAGTTTGTGTTTTTACTTTGTTCACAAAGCTGATGATTATGAAATGTATTATTTTTTTAGTAGGCATTGCTATTTTGTAATCCTTGGTGGGGTCCCCAGCACTCTCAATTTCTTAAGTACAGGATTGTCAGCCAAGCTGCCACCTACTGATTTGGTCTAGTCCTCTTGCCACAGAACATTCATTGTTCAAAGTAGGAAATATAATGTCAGCAGCAAACACATCTGTCTTGAAAGAGGAGGAAGAGCATGTAGGCTAATATGAATTCTGGCAGATATGCATAGCTAAGCCATGTGACTAGCAGATCTCTATGATAATGATTACAATTATGATCATTCTAATAGGGAGATAATGTTTTCATTATAGCGTAGTAATGTAGGCTCATCCCTGGCTGATATTGTGGGATCTGTATCTACACCCGAAGGTCAGTCTCATCAAATCTTAATCAGAAAATCTTTGTCAATTTCTGAATTAATGATGAGTGAGCCCATGAGATGGCTGAGTAGTCAGGTCATAGGTCACCCATTGATTCTAAAACCAGCCAAACACATTGAGATTAGAAGTACTTAGAAATGTAAATGGCATCAATTGAAGTATTGACACTTTGTGTTTTTTATAGCTACAAGATAAATATTTAAAAGTGACTGAGGAGATATAAACAAAAACACTATCGAAACAATTTTTCCTGTCCTGGAGTGATAGTCATTCAGACAATATTGTCCTAGAAAATCGGTCTTTAATCATTAGAAGAAGTGAAGGTGAGAAATAATTGCTCTTATTATTTAGTAAGTGAAGTAAGTCAGAGTAGAAAGATCTCTCAAAGTTGTGTAAAAATTAGTAAAGGGTGGAAACTGAAGGGGCCAAATACACAAACTCATTTTCAAATGGAGAATGTGGTCTTGAGAGTCAGTGTAAGAAACAGACCAATAAAGGAACCATGAACACAAAGCCAGTACACCAGGAAGAAATGACTCATGGCTCTAGGCCAATGGTGCTCCTCATCAAATGCAGAGGGAGAGGAGGAGGTAAAAGAAAAGAAAGGGGAGGGAGGGAAGGAGAGAGGGAGGAACAATGGGGGAGAGAGAAAGGGAGAGAGAGAGAAACACCACAGAGAAACACACAAGCTCTTGCCTCTACATGAGCCTGTCATTGAGCAAGAAATAGAATCAGAGTCCTTTTCTATAAAGCAAAGTGGATGCACTATATTAAGTGGTTTTCAGATTGTCCTTTGTAGATTTTAGGGGTGGGAGGGGCCTTCTCAGGGATGATCCTCAGACCTAACAAATTAAGGTTTTCTGACTTATACTAGCTCTCTAGTAGGGAAGGATTGATGACGAAAAGCAAAATAACACTTCTGTTTTATGCTTCCAATTAACTGGAAAAAAACCCCCACAAAACTTCCTGTACTTGCTTAGTAATCTGTACTTACCAGTAGTATGATTTGATGATTTGCCATTAACACTCGTGTTTTCACAATCTTGTTAATCTGGTGCAAGCATTGTTTGGAATAGGAGTCCCTGAATTCCTTAGGACTCATTGGACCTCTCAGTTCCTATAATGGTGTCCAGGATAAAATAGAAAAGGTACTAAGATCCTTAAGGAATTTCTACATGTGATGTCCTCATAAGTCACATGTTACATGAATGATCTTAATTTGGACAGGTGATGAACTTAGTGTTGGTGTTGATTGAAGAACTTGGTGACTTGCTTTCCTATCTCTAATGATGTGAAGATGGTTTAATAGATTGCACCCATAAAGAGGTACCAATGTCTTATAGGCTTATTGGTAAAACAAAATGAATCCTTATAGTGGCAAATTATGAGGTGGGGAGGGAGGTAATGAATGGGAAGATAGGGAGATACATTTTTTACATTTTATTTAAATACTAGAGGCCTGGTGCATGAAAATTCATGCATTGGAGGGGGACCCCTCAGCCCAGTCTGTCCCCTCTCACAGTCCAGGAGCCCTCGGGGCAGGAGACGACCCGGCGATCAGGGGAAGGTGATGCCCTATCACACCTCTGCTGCTGCCACTGCCAGCAGAGCAAGCCTCGGGCGGCCCTGGGCGGCTGGGCAGCTGACATCTGAGACTTTCCTGTGCCTTGGGCCAGCCCTAGGCAGCTGGGGGGCTGAGGGGACTGAGGGACTCCAGAGGCAGGCACATGGAGTGGCCAGGCACGTCTGGAGATGCGCCCGGCCTTGCCGCGTGCCTGCCACCCCAACGGGGCTGAGGGGACTGGGCACTGCCATCTTTGAGGGTGTAACAGTCAATTAGCATATTCCCTCCTTATTGGCTGTGGGCACTGCCATCTTTGCAATAATGTGAGGGTCAATTAGCATATTCCCTCTTTATTAGGTAGGATTGATTTCAGACAGGAAACGAGAGGGAGAGAGAAATAGAAACATCAGTGATGAGAGAGAATCATCCATCAGATGCTTCCTGCATGCCCCTTGCTGGGGATCGAGCCCTCAACCCAGGCATGTGCCTTGACAGGGAATCAAATTGCAACCTCCTGGTTCATGGGTCCATACTCAACCACTGATCCACACCAGGCTGGCTATTATTTTCATCTTTGCCAATATTATTTCAATAGAAAACTGGTTTTTTAAAAATGTTTACTTTTAGGAAACAGTTTTTTTTATTTGTTTTTCTTGGCAAGCAGTAGCTGTTTTGGTAAACTGTTTGGCACACAGACAGTGTGGGACATTTTGCCCTTTAAGGAAGTGACAATATTAGAAGGAACAGAAAAGCACCTGGCATGTACACTGATTTTATAAGGTCTATTCTGATAAGCAGCTGCCACCAGACAGAAAGACCCACTGTAAAGGCTCCCAGGCTCCCCTACCGCCCCCCCCGCCCCCACGGCACCTTGAATTTGCAATAGCTGCATCTCATTCGCCTGCAGTGTCAGGGCAGGTTTGTACTGTTAGATTCTGACCAAGGTCAATGATTATAGCAAACAATGTTGTGGTACATTCGTCACATTAAGAAAAAAATGCCAAAAGCTTTTATTGAATTGTTTTTATCTGGCAGATGATGATTGGTTTTTGACCTGCTGTTATGCCTGCAAATAGTTAATTCCATTATTGTAAAGAAAATGAAGCTATTACCTTTATTTATATGAGAATATTTTAGAAGAGTGAATGGTTGGGTCTGTAGCATCATCCCGTACACCAAATAGTGGTGGGCTCCATTCCCCGTCAGAGCATATACGAAGGTTGAGGGTTTGATCCCAGGTCAGGGCATATATGGGAGGTGTCCAATTGCTGTTTCTCTCTTACCTGGATATTTCTCTCTCTATCTCTCTCTTGCACTCTCTCCATTTCTCTAAAATCAATGAACATATTCTCAGGTGAGGATTACAAAAAAATAAAAATAATAAAGTGAACAGTTGGGGCTGAATAACACTTTCTCAGGCTTTCAGGAGAGTCCTAAATAAGAAATATAATGGGGATTTTTTTTTCTAAATGTAAGTTGAACACATCTTTATTTAGTGAATCATTATCTGTATAGGAACAATGATAAGATCAATGTATTTTAAGCCAGAGAGTTTTCCCTAATCGTGTGCCTTTCCTAACCCATTCCCCTAATCTTATTTTGGAGTCAATTGTCAGCCAATATCCAAACCTTAGTGTGTATGCTGTCATAATTGTCACCTGGAGTGATACCCTCAAATCCTGGAGGAAATGCACATGTATAGTTATAATTTGTCTCTTCCCCGCCCCCTTGCTCCCCCCCACACACTATTCTTTACTGTTATCAATAAACAAAGTTACACTTACGGGGCTTCCCAGACTTCTAACCCGTTTAAGAGAATATTAGAATCATTTTTGACATTTTATGGCTGATACACATGACTAATGATGCCCTTTGTAACACAGGATATATTCTGCTGCTGGAAAGCTCTAATGTACTTAAAATTGATGGAAAAAACTAATCTACTTGGGGTGACAAGTCAGTGTACAGTGAGTTAATTGCATGCTCAAATTCTCTTTTCAAGACAGGATTTTATTTTCTAACACAGAATCAAAAAATTTATGATCAGATCCCCTCAGTAACTGTAGCCTCACCCCTTGGCATGTATAGATAGTACTTTTAGTTTAGATACATTTCACAGAGTAGTTGCCTTCTGCTTAGCATCATCACCCAATGAGAATGAGGTTAACCATGTCAACTGTGAATGGCCTGACTTTGTGAATTGGAAATTTCCATTGAAAGGCTACAAATACTCTGATCCCTGAATAGTTTTCCCACCCTCTCAGTGGTTTACTTGTAAGGCCAACATCTGTATGTTTCTGGCCTTATCCTTCAAGCCCTTTGTCTATTAACTGACCTATAGAATTGGTCTCATTGCTTGTTCTGCCCCACTTCAGTCTCTAAAAAATTCCATGAATTTCTTTGCTGAGATTTTCCCATTCACTCTAACCTCTTAGGATGCCTTCTCTCTTACTGTATCCAATATATGCTTTCTCTGAAGCCTTCCGTGACCAGCTTGGAGACCACCTTGACTGATCATCAACTGAACTGAAAAATGTGTTCCACTTCTCCTGAAGTACTGTCTTGTCTTGTTGTTTCCCTTTGCGTATCCTCCCCACAATCCAGATTCTTGATTCTGACCTCCCAAAGGGCAACTTTACTACCATAATTTTGTATATCTTTTCCTCATCCAGTATATAGATTTGTATATAGGTGAAGCAGTTGGGCAAATTGAAAATTTAATATAAGTCCATCTCTTTGCCTTTGTATTAGTCTCGTATCCTAAACCAGAAGATTATACGCTTATTAAGAGCAGGGGTCATTGTTTACTTAACTTTGAATCTCCAGCACATAGAGGCAATCATGTTGTAGGCACTCAACATTGTCTGTTGAACTGAACTGAATTATCTCTAGTAACTGGATAGATAGCATGCCTATTTTAAAGATGTTCAAAGAAGAGATATGATATATAGCATTCCTTGATAACTTGACTTCTGAATATTATTTGTATTTAGCTGAAGGGATCCTGGCTGAGGCTGGCATTGAAATGGCTTCTGTTTTGGCTTTGGGAAAACCTTTCAATTTTGATTATGGCTTGACTTAAACCACCAGCTCTGATGAGAGTTGTGTTATTCATGCACACACACACACACACACACACACACACACGTTTTAAGTATTAAAAAATGATATCTACAACCCCAAGATATTTAAAATTATATTGATGGAACCTATCCACTGAGAACTTTAAGCATAAATTGAGATGTGTAGCTACATTTCCAAATTTCTCAGTCTAACCCTCAGCCTTATCTAAAGAATATTAGGATCAATGGCTAAAAAAGAATAAAAGTGAAGTCATTTGACTGATCAGCCTGACACTATTTCTCTGTGTTGACTGATTGATACACAACCTCAGTTAGCCCCCTCTGGTGGCAATCCCCGCATTTACCCCCCAAAGCCTTTTTGGCACACAATATGGATGGTAGCTTATGAACAATGTCTAGACAAGGCATTAAATCTCCTACACTGCCATTTTCACTTGCCCTGTCATTTTTAGGGACATTCCAACCATCTTTGTGAATAAATCTACTGAGAGTAGACCCACCTTTAAATTTCCAGGTGGCTAGATTAATTGCCATTGACCTTTAAGTATAACTCTAGAGATAAAATGTGCTGATTTTAAAATGCAGTCAGAAGAGTAGGAGCTGGGAAGCTGCAGAACACATAGCCTCTTTCAGCCACTCCCAGCAGTTTCTCAGCTGTCTGCATAACCTAAAGCACCGAAAGACCCTTCTCCTGAACCGCAGACCCGAGACATTTGTTGGACATGGTATATAGCCTGGATTTTACACTCAAGTAAATATGCTCTGTGTGTTCCCAAAAAGGCCAATATTTATATATCAAGCTCACCAAGTTAAATTTACTTTCCCACATTAAGCCTGCATGATGAATGGTTTTATCTTGCCTATTACAGCCTGTTATATCATAAATCCCCAGGCAGGAGAAAGAGAAAAAAACCGACTTGAATGAAGAAAACCACAGAGGCACAAGCCATTACCATTTAAGATGGTTATACTGAATCACATTTGCTAACAATAATATGTAAAATACCTTGGAAACCCCATTTACTCTGATTTTCCTCCCATTTTCATTTCTGTTGCTAACAACAACCAAAAAGGAATGTTGATGTAGGAATGTCTGACTAACCCCGCATTTCCATTTCCCTATTTTATTGCCAACATAACATAGCATTCCTTGATCCAGTTTTACTTATATTCTTATTTGTTAGATGAATAAATGAATGAACGAATAAACATACGTGGAAAAATATTTCCATATTCTAGTTGGAATATCCCTTCCAGTCACTGAAATTTTCACCTATGGCTCAGCTTTAAGGAAATTTCCTATTTCTCAAATAGGCTTTCTCTTAATTGGTTGTTGTTCTCTTCCTCCACACTTCCATAGATCTTCGCAGTTTGTTTAGGTAACTTTTTTGTTGTTGTTATTAATTCTCACCTGAGGATATTTTTCCATTGATATTTAGAGAGAGTGGAAGGGAGGGGGAGAGACACATGGATTGGTTGCCTCCCCTACCAGGGCCAGAGCCTGCAACCAAGGAATGTGCCCTTGACCAGAATTGAACCCGGGGCCCTTCAGTCTGAGGGCCAACACTCAATCCACTGAGCTAAACCAGCTAGGGCTGTTCAGATAACTATTTTAATCTGCTTTGCAGTAAAGGTATTTAAGTAGTGTTAGCGGTCACTTATCAAGTGTCTCGTTCAATTTAAAACTACTCAGTTAGAGGTCTTCATGCTTCTTTCTTTCTATTCCACCAAGTGGAGAATAGGGCATTTAGAAGTTGGATAGCATCAGGATGACCAGATAATTTATAGTCCAAATTGGACACTTTTGAGAGGGAATGGAGTGGTATTAGTATGATGTTGGGACAACAGGCACAAGCCAGGACCCTCCCAGGCAAACCTGATGTATGGACTCACTAGGAAGCATGGACCATGATTCTGATTGCAATAAGATTCAAACACGAGTGAGAGTTGTGCAGAGGGCACTGTGTTCAGGTCTGTTTTCTGATCTCTAAGGATAAAAGAAAGTTTACCTGGAAGTTGTGAATAAATGTGTTCTTAGTATTCCTACTGGGGCTAAATATTTAAAGACAAGAGAATAAACATGCCTGGCAAATTATTGGATGGTTCAGGCTGCAGTTCTTGCAGGTGAAAATAAAAGTAAGATATGTGGTTTCTACTGTACAGGTTTATTATGTGCACTGGTTGCATTCAGGAAATAATTGCTTATAGCTGAGCATCATGCTTGTGTACATATTGGTCTTCATTACTAGACTGAACTACTTCAAGGAAGGAATTGTTTATTTATATTTGTACCTCTTACAACCCCTTATGTGTGTGTACTATGTGCTATGAAATTTTGTGAAAGTTTGAAAGAGTTTTGCTAGTTCAATCTTTGCTTAAAGGAGGCTCTTCTGTAAAATTATTGACTGGTTGAACTTTCCACTTATGAGGAATTTATTTTCAAAATGTGCTATTCCATTCTTGAATTGCCATGTTTATGGGAAAACGTCCCTTTAACTGAAATGAAAAATATGTCTTGTTATAACTATGACTGGATTTGACATACCGCTCAAGCCATCTACAGGGCATCGTGAGTCCACTCGCTAGTGCTCCCTTGACCTCTGGATCTACTCTGAGTAAATCTAATCCGCCTCCTTTCAAATAGTTGAAGCCTCGTATCATGGTCTCCTGAGTTCTCTCTTATCAAGCTCTGGCTATACCAGGTTTTAAAATCCTTTCTCATATGATTTTCTTCCAGACTAATTGCTATTCTTGTCATCTTTGAAAGTATCCTACTTTGAAAGTATCTCTTAAAAAGGAATACACAGTTCAGAGCAAAATGCATAGTACAGCAGGTTAGCACCAAGGCTGCCACACAGTTATGCAGATTGTGCATTGTTTAACGGTCCCTGACAGAGGTGGCATTGGGGGGGGAGCTAAATTCTAGCCTACACGTCACCCACCAAGGCCCTTGCCCTGGCTCAGGCCTATGTCTTCACAGAGAAAGGAAGGACCTCCTTTTATTTTTTTTATTAGCACAAAGTCATGGAATGGGCTTGCCAACACTCCTCTAACCCCTGCTCACCTTGCCCACCTCCTAGACTCTGTATGTCATTATAATGCAGCCTAAGATTTCCTATGTTTTTTTGGCAAGCATATCATTCATACATTATTTTGACCTTGTAGCTAGCAAAAGTCCCTGGTCTTATTTATATGAGCTTCTGTTAAGCCAGATTTCTCCTATTGTACCTGACGTTGATATATGTAATTGAAAGGATAGAAACTTTCGGAAACTTGTACAGATTTTTCCCCCCACATTGACCTGGAAGTCATTAATCAACACTTTTGGAATACTTTTTTTTTTCAACCAGCTGTTAAGCCATACCACTCTTGGTCATTTTTCCATGTTCTCTAGAAGGATGTCTTGAAACCATAAAAATCTTTTGCTGAGCTTGTTATTTTATGTTCATGGTACTTCCATGAATCAACCAGGTAAACGAATATTAATTCTTAGTAATCACTTCTTCTTCTTCTTCTTTGGAAGCAGCCACACTTTATGTAATATGCTCATTAGAATTTAATTAAGGCTTGATATCAATCTCACCAGTTTCTGGAGTCTGTTTTCTCTCCTCATCACTCATCCTCATTCCTTTTGAAAACCAGGACATTCATTTTTCTCTGGACACCTGGCATCTTTCCTGTTCTCCTTAATCTTCAGGGGGGAATCTATGAAGATATCTGCCCAGTTACTCATCTTATCCACCTTTGCCTCCGACCTCCTTTTCTGGAGCATGCCAGCAACCAAAGTAGGAGGGCTACAGGACCCCTGAGGGTGAGTCTGTGCCTCCACATTCCCCAGAGACTTCTAAGAGAGCAGGTGTGGGGCTCTTTTCTCAAAGTCATTGGACAAAAGTCAAAGGACAGGTAACAAAGAAGGTGTTTTGCTTCACCATAAATATTGAGGTTGGTCAAGAGGATGACTTTTGAGATTTTGTGAGGAGCTCACATCTTCCTATCTGATGTTTTTGCTCTTCTGAGGGTCCCCAATCTTGCTGAGTCTGTGTAAGCATAGTATGTTACTATGTGAGTCAGCTGAATGCCTCCTGGTCTTGCCATGTACAAGAGACATGCCTCTTGTATTTTAATAAATGAGATTAGTTAGGATTCGGTCTCATATCTGGGAAGAACCAGCTCATTCATAGCTGGTTTATTAGTATGAAAAATACCCTTTCTATTCACTCCTAGTTTTCTACTGCATGAGAAATTTCAGTTGCTTAATCTCTGCAAGTCACTCAAGGAGCTCACAACAGTTTATCTGCAAGAGGAAGACTAAGCAGACTGCATCAGTCAGTATATACTAGACTTTGCTGCAATAACTAATGACCCCCTAAACGAAGTGGCTTAAAGTAAGACTAATTCTCTCATCCACCCTACTTTTCAGTGAAGGTTGGTTGGAGGGCTCTTTTCCATGGCACCATCATTCTTTTTACAAGACTCAGGGTAATGGGACAGCCACTAAGTGGAACAATGGTGGTAGCTGGGACGGAGAGAAGGAATGTTATGCAGCATACACTGGTTCTTAAAGCTTGTGCTCTGAAGTTACATGCAATACTTTTCTCACAGTTTAGTGGCAAAGCAAGTCACAATTATCTTTTTATGGGCAGGAAGTATAGTCCTACTATGTCTGAAACATATGTGAATGGCTAAATACTAGTAAACCACTTGAAAAGGTTTTTCTCTTGATATAGAAGTAATGGAATTGACAGATGCAAACTTTACCCCAGAGGCAAGACAATTGTTTAAGGAGATGCAATTAGAATACCCAAATTCTAGAATTAAGAAAAAAAAAAGCTTTGCAAATTAAAAAACTCAGCAGATACTTTGATAGGATATAGTCTCTTCTGAAGACCAAATTAGATTCCTGGAAAATCAAGTGTAATAATTATATCACAACACAGAGTAAAAATTCAAAATAATGAAAATATTAAAAGAAAATATAAGAGACATAGAAGGCAGTTCTAAAACACCTTGAAAATAAAAAAAAATAGGAAGAAAAAAGGATAGATGGAGGAGCAATGTTAATTTAAATAAAAGAAAAAAGAAGTTTCTTAAGATAAAGAAACACTTGAAATTTCTGTTTGAAAAATATAATCAAGTTCCAGGCTGGTTTCATAAAGATATAAAAGTATGTGTACATAGCATACATATATCTACACATATTTTTACACATACAGGGTGTCCCCCCAAATGTATATAGACTTTAACAGCTGATAGCTCAATTTTGAAAATGAAATGAATTTTAATAAACACTGCCTTTATAATTATTCAAAGTGTGTGTCTACATATTTTTGGGACACCTTATATACATAAATACACTTATGAATACACATGGGTGTGTGTACACTGGACTTATAAATACATAGGTGTGCACATATATATATATATATAACATACACACAACACACACATATATGTTATATGTTACACATATAACATACATATATAAAAATTGCATGTAACACAACATACACACATGCTGGGGCTGTGTATGTACACATAGGTATATATGTATAATCTTATCTTCTGGTGAAATTTGGGAAGGACAAAGAGAAGCATAACTTTTTCTAGGCTTCCAGTGAGATAGAATATATTTTTTTGTAGAGAAAGAACCAGACCAGCACTTGCCTGCAGCTATTGAAGCTATAAGACAGTGGGATGTTTAAGAGTCTACAGAGAGGAGGAGTGTCCGGGAATCTCATCTGAGATTCCACTCATCAATCAGAGAAACATTCATCATGCAAAGCCTCAGACTGTAATCTCTTCTTACATGATATCTGTGAAAATATTTGATGAGTTAATATAACCCAATGAGCCAGAATAGATATTTTAAGATAGAGGAGAAGAATGATGAACAGTGAAGTTCACAACATATATTTAGATATTTACTCAACAAAAAAGTTCTATAAATGTGATACTGGTGTTTTGTTTTACCCAATTTATAAATGGGAAAATAGAGACTTGGAGAGAGCAGACTGGCATTCAGAGTGGCACAGTGGGGATTCAAGCCATTTGAGAGCCGATGTTCTTAATTCTTATCCATGTGACTTTCCTTGAAGTCTTGGTGTCTTAGTCTGTGTGGATTTCTATAACAAAATACCATGGACGCCCTAACCGGTTTGGCTCAGTGGATAGAGCGTCGGCCTGCGGACTCAGGGGTCCCAGGTTCGAGTCTGGTCAGGGGCATGTGCCTTGGTTGCGGGCACATCAGTGGGGAGTGTGCAGGAGGCAGCTGACCGATGTTTCTCTCTCATCGATGTTTCTGGCTCTCTATCCCTCTCCCTTCCTCTCTGTGAGAGAATCAATAAAATATATATTTAAAAAAAAAATACCATGGACTGGGTGGCTTGTAAACAACAGAAATCGATGACTCACAGTTCTGTAGGCTGGAAGTCCAAGGTTAGGGTGCCAGCATGGTTGGGTGAGAGCCCTCTTCCAGGTGGCAAACTTCTCTCTGGATTCTCACAGAGCAGAAGGAGCAGGGAGTGCTCTTTTATAAGGTTGTTTACCGTATTTATGAGGACTCCGAATCACCTCCCAAAGGCTCCACCTGCTAATACCATCACATTGGGGCTAGGATTTCAACATATGAATCTGGGGAGGACACAACCATTCAGACCATAGCACTTGGGTTATATTTGGAGTAACAAAGGAAAAAGAGACACACGGGTCAACAAAAAGTGTTTGACAAAGGATACCAAATATAGAGTCTAAAGATAAAATATAGACTAGGAAAAAGACATTTGTAACACATGACAGAACAAAGTTGAGGTAACTAATATGATCAAACCCAATGATATAAAAAGTAAACTAAATTAAAAATCGGAAAATTATATGAACAGGCCATTCATAGAAGAAGGAATGCAAATTGCCAACAACATAAAAATATCCCTCACCTCATTTGTCATCTGGGTGGGTAGCACAAATTAAAACATCATTGGAATAAAGTTTTCTAACCTTGTGGATTGGCTACAGTTAAAAACAGGTATAACATTCGCCATATAACTTATGAGGACTGTGATCTACTGGTATATACTTATATATGCTTATGGTGTAGATTTACATATGAAGCAAAAATGATCTCGTAATACATCTGAAAATTAAAAAATATATACACTCAACAAACCCATTGGAAAACACAATTCTATAGAAGTCACAGCAAGACATTAAGCATATTACATTAAGACATTGATGTATTGGTTAATGTCTAACCACAGACTCGAAAGAAAGAAAGAAAGAAAGAAGAAAGAAAGAAAGAAAGAAAGAAAGAAGGAAGGAAGGAAGGAAGGAAGGAAGGAAGAAATAAAGAAAGAAAGAAAGAAAGAAAGAAAGAAGGAAGGAAGGAAGGAAGGAAGGAAGGAAGAAATAAAGAAAGAAAGAAAGAAAGAAAGAAAGAAGGAAGGAAGGAAGGAAGGAAGGAAGGAAGAAATAAAGAAAGAAAGAAAGAAAGAAAGAAAGAAGGAAGGAAGGAAGGAAGGAAGGAAGGAAGAAATAAAGAAAGAAAGAAAGAAAGAAAGAAAGAAGGAAGGAAGGAAGGAAGGAAGGAAGGAAGAAATAAAGAAAGAAAGAAAGAAAGAAAGAAAGAAAAGAAGGAAGGGAGGGAGAGAAAGAATGTAGGGAAGGAAAGGTAGAAAGAAAATTTCTTATTTGTAGCATTTGTCATTTTCCATGATGTAAATACTCCCACCGTGACCAAGTTCAAGCTGCTAATATGCCGAGTTGGAAAAAGATGCTCACTATTGTACAGGCATGCTCCAGCACATCACTGAACTCAGACATGTGCACAAGAACCTCGATTACAACATGACTGTCATCCCACACTGTGTCCTGTATTCTCTCTGTATTCTTATACTTGTTAAAACAACACATTTAATACTTCTGTAGTTTTGACATTCTTATAAAATTTTTTAAAGGGCGAGAGTCACTAAATGGCCTATGGCTACCCCGAAAAGCCTTTCCATATTTTAGGATCTGATTTATTGGGTTCCGGAGTCTCAAACTCAGTCAAATGCTCCATTACTATCTCCTCGTCATCTGTTAGACATTGTAAAGAAATCTGATAGCTCCCTTAATAAAATGGATCTTTAACACTCCGAGGTTGGCAAAGGAGTGATAGATAACGTCATTGCTCACCTCAGAGGACCTGTGTTGGCTGTACTAAGGGCGCAGTCAGGTTTTTTTTCAGTTTTAACTTCACTAGAATGCAAGTTGCATGAAAGCAGGGACCATGTTTACCTTACTCTCCACAGATTCCCGAGGCTAGCACAATTCCTGGCACTCAGGACTTACTTAATAATT
Source organism: Myotis brandtii (assembly GCF_000412655.1). Taxonomy (NCBI): domain Eukaryota; kingdom Metazoa; phylum Chordata; class Mammalia; order Chiroptera; family Vespertilionidae; genus Myotis; species Myotis brandtii. The sequence goes on from NW_005369989.1 coordinate 1,364,183, forward strand.
AATTAATCAGCTAGGAAAGAAATAAAGATGTACGTTTTCTCTTTGCCATACTGGGCCCTTTTTCTTTGAAAACCATGTTGATAGAGAAAATGACCACAGAAGACTGGTTGTGTTCCTTCCCTGCTATGAACGTGAACTAGAGACTACAGTTAGCTGAACTCTCTCTACCTTTGTTTTCCCTTTTTGCCTTGAGCTAAAAAGAAGAACACTTAGAAGAAAAAGACTTCTCTGTATTTTTTCTAAAAACATCTGTGGTTCTTTCTCCACTTTAGCCTTCCGGACACTGTGTGTGTGTGTCCTTCCCATTGCACAATTTGTTTTTCTGGCTTTGTACTCACCCTTTGAAAGTAGAAGCTCATTAGAGAGCTCTCTGTGCAGCCAGTGGGTTAGTATGATCATTTAAAAATCTATTCCTGTTATGTTCATAGGGTCTTTATGACGATATTATCAGAATTTCCCTTTTTAATAATTTCTGGCCTTGTTTCAGCCATTTCCCTTTTGAATTTCTTAAGCCATGTTGTCATGGTTCTATTTGTTTTGGCCTGATGAGCAAAAAACTCATTTCCCAGCATCGTTAGTCTACTGGACATGGTGTCACTAGATACTGGACTGTTTTCTTCAGTTTTATAACCTATATTTGTTCCTCACCCCAAAAGCCCTTGGGCTGTAGTATATGGGACAGACATTTCACTGTCCTTTCACTATTTAATGATGTAGGCAGTGTTTGCTGAATGCCCACATGCCTGTCTGAGTCAGTATTGCCTATTTTATTATAAACTCCTAGGAAAAAGCAAATGTCCAAGTATCTAATATAGTGCAATTCCTTTGGGCACTTAAATACTGTGTGGGTGGTGCATGTGTATAAAGAAAATATTTGATTCACATGTTTCTAAAGGAAAGGGTCTGGAATAGGTTGGTATTTAAATAATTCCAAGTGCTTTTAAAATAGTGTGGTGTCTGTGAGCTGTATGTGCATGAGCTAATCAGGGCGGCAGCTATAGAGGGTTATGGAATGAAACCTCTGAGTAATACACTGAGTGACTCCTTAATATCATTATAAAACTCTTTTCCAAATTAAAAATCAACTATAAGAGGGTTCACAAAATTTGCCATATCTGCAGGCTGTCTGTTGTAGCCCTTTTGCAAAAGATGTGAAGAGAAAAGGAACCAGGAAATTTGGGAAGGGAAAGAGGGCATATTCTGTGCTAAACACAGGAGAGATGCATGTTTCTGTTAGTTGCAATGCTAGAGAAAGTGAAAACTTAAATATGAAGAAAGGCCACATGGAGTTTAGGCACTCCTAATGCTGGATAAATGACACACACACACACACACGCATATATATCCAAGAAACTTAGGATAGCATGAGGCCTAATCAGATTTGTACTTATGATCATGCTTAGATTAAGTGATGACTGATAACAGCATAAGGTTTATAAGCATGGCACGTAATTGTATGTAAGTATTTGAATTTCTTTTGCTATTTCTCTGTGTGTTATTTGACTAAAAATAGAGAAAGGTGATTGTTTTCATAAATGGTTATATTTTATGGAAAGCATCTTACCTAAGTAGCATGACTGTGCTGTTTAGAATCTGTTTTGGCCCATGAAATCATTGTTAAGTCATGACAGCTCAACTTGCAACTGACTATCTGAATTGTACGGTGTTTAGGAAGAAACAAATAGCCTCATTTAGTAAAGGCATGCCTATAAAGTGACAGTAAACTTATTGTAATTAGCTCTTACATTCTCATTTAGAACATTAACTTGCCAAAGAATCTTTATCGTGAAATCTGTGGCCTAAACATTCTATTGTCTGAACTGAGGGGACAGAGCTTCCATCTCCAAGGAACCTGGGTTCTTCATTGAGTTCCTCTTTGCTTCACCTGCAAAAAATGTATAGTCTTTGTCTCTTGCCAGATTTCCAAGGGCATCTGAAGAATGAAGTCTTTAAAACTCTACAGAACATATATAAATAATCACTTTAATTAAATACCCTCCTTGGGCAGACAAACTAGGCCCTGTGATTTGACAGGTGCCTTTTCGTCTCCATTACCTATGATGGAAATGCATAAATCCCCCTCTAACCAGCTCATATGTAAATATCTCCAACAGGACCCTGATAGATCTGCCAAACTAGATGGATGTGATTTCTAGCCAGCTTCATATTCCAGTCGTGTACCAAAGTAGAAGGGCCAGGCAGACCCAATTGGGGCTTTTCACTTTGTCAAGCATAGTGATGAATTCTTTTCACTTTATCCTGCTAGAGCACTCAGAAGAATCTTAAAAGGTTGAAATGGCCCTGACTGGTTTGGCTCAGTGGATAGAGCGTCGGCCTGTGGACTGAAAGGTCCCAGGTTCGATTCCAGTCAAGGGCATGTACCTTGGTTGCGGGCACATCCCCAGTAGGAGGTGTGCAGGAGGCAGCTGATCAATGTTTCTAACTCTCTATCTCTCTCCTTTCCTCTCTGTAAAAAATCAATAAAGTATATTTTTTTAAAAAGGTTGAAATTTTTTAACATGATGGCCATATATGAATTTGGGTTGTAATTCAATTTAACAAGTTATTATGAGGACACCTACTAAGTGCAGATCATTCTAAGTGTTCACTAGAGGAAATGTTTCCACATGCCAACAGTACTTGACCACACTCTCAAGGGGCTTAAAATGTAATCAAGGAGGTAAATGAATACATATTTGATACTAGTAGAAACAAATTTTGGTGAGGCAGAGTCTATAACTAAGGAGAGATTGACCCTGTCTGTTAGAACAAGGGGTAAGTAGATAGAGAAGATGATTTGAGGCAAGCCTTGAGGACTTTAAAATGTACAATTATGCCCAGCCGGTATGGTTGAGCATTGACCTATGAACCAGGAGGTCATGGCTCGATTCTGGTCCAGGCACATGTCTGGGTTGCAGGCTCAATCTCCAGTAGGTGGTATGTAGGAGGCAGCCAATCAGTGAGTCTCTTTGATCATTGATGTTTCTATCTCTCTCTCCCTCTTCCTCTCTCTTCCCCTCTGAAATAAATAAAAATATTTTTTAAATGTATAATTATTATTATTTCTGCAGTTTTAAAGCGAAGGCTCTACCTAGATAAAAATAAAAAATGGCCACACATGATTGCTACCTGTTGAATGAATGGGCCTTAATATATGGGGTCAGTGCCTGACTACCAGTTAGTATTCATTAAGTCTTTAAACAAATGAGAACTTTGGGAATGTGAGAGAACTAGCAGAGGGAGGCAGCTCTGAGAGAAGGACCACAATTCTCTAGGAGTCTTCCAAGACCCTTATTAAATGGAGACACTGTGTGCTTAGCATAGACTTTCTGAATAGATGGATCTCAACGTGGTGATCATGAGTCTGAATGTGAACTTGAGAGCAAAGGGAAGATTTTAAATCATTAGGTTCTACTAGGTGACAAGATGTGAAGACTAGATGAGAACAAAAGAAATGGAGTGCACACAAATGAGAGAAAGCAGGTGATGAACAAATTTTAACAAATCGGCCCTATTTTCAGGTTTACATTTAAAGGGAACTTCATGTTTTGAGAACTCGGTTTTGTTGATTCTATTTTTTAAATAAATATTTTTAAATATTTTATTGATTTTTAGAGAGAGAGGAAGAAAGAGGGATAGGTAGATAGAAACACCAATGAGAGAGAAAAACCATCAATAGACTGCCTCCTGCATGCCCCCTACTGGGGATCAAACGCACAAGCCAGGCATGTGTCCTGACCAGAATCAAACCAGTGTCCTCTTGGTTCATGGGTTGATGCTCAACCACTGAGCCACACCAGCCAGGCAGTTTTGTTGATTCTTTACAGTACTATCTATTGCCTGGAATTCCAAACATTTTATGCAGTTTTGCTTTCGTAGAAGATAATGTTAGATTCCTGAATGCTCTACCTTGAGAGTGTTGATATACATAAGCCCTGGTTACCCAAACAATGGCTTGGGAAATTTTGTTTGTCTATTAAGTAGAATAACATTCTTTTGCTGCAGACATCAAACATACTACTGTTTGTGATCATGATGAGGCTGTTGGTTTCAGGACTGTCAAAGAAAAAGAGACAACTCTGATTTTATATAATGAATCAAAATGCAGGTCACTTGATACAGTAAGAATTTTTTTTTTAAGAAAATTTGTTGATTCTTTGGATTTTATTAAAAAGTAGAAACTATATCCTATGAATTTTATATAATAGAGAAAGTCTGGTAGTGTTTGTCCTTTTGCCCTTTCCCCCTTTATCAATAAGTTAAGATAGCCATATCAATTTTATCAGTTATCAATAGCAATTACAAAATGAACAGCAGCCTATTGGGTAATTTTGAATATGTTGGTGAAACAAATCCAGGGAAAGAGCGGTTTCTGAGCCAAGGGTTGAGTAGAAACTAGGGCTTCCTGGAAAAGTTTACTGGTCAGGAATCAGGAGGCCTGCTCCTTGATGCTGGCTTTGCGGCCCACGAGCAGAGACTCGACTACGCTGCCTTTCCCCCTGGATCTCTGTGTCCGCGCTGGTAAAAGTTAGGATTCAAAAACAGGTTTCTTGGTTACAAATAATAACAACAAACACGAAGCACTTACTTTCTGTCAGGCTAAGCCCCTTGTTTGTATTATTTCACTTAGTTCAAAGGACAGCTCCTTTGAGGTAAAATTATTATCCCAGTTGAGGGAATGGAGACATAAAGTGTAGCCTGGGTGTAATATACCAGCCATTGCACTGAGTGCTTTTTGTGTATTTAGTTCATTTTAATGTAATTCTCCTAAGAGCCCTGCAATCTAGCTGCATTTCAGACAGGAGGAAATGGACTCCAGAAAGCAATGATTTGCCCGCCTTCTCCCTCTCAGAGCATCGCAGACCCAGGACACATATACAGATCTCCTGACTCCAAGTTGGCACCCTTCCACTACACCCTATTTACACTGAAACCATTGGAATTGGACTTTTTCCATATCTATAATTTTTAAAAAATACGTTTTTCTTGATTTCAGAGAGGAAGGGAGAGGGAGAGAGAGACAGAAACATCAATGATGAGAGCAAATCACTGATTGGCTGCCTCCTGCACGCCCCCCTGCTGGGGATCGAGCTGGCAACATGGGCATATGCCCTGACCGGGGATACAACCATGACTTCCTGGTTCATAGATCGCCGCTCAACCATTGAGCCACATAGATCTATATATTTTTTTAGAAGAAACTAGGAATTTGGCAACTTACAAGCCAAATTTGGCCTCATTTGCATGCACAGTAATTTAAAATTTTTGTAGATGCCAACATATTAATGTTAAGAAACTTCCCACAAATCATTGAGATTTTAGCTTCTCTGAAAAATGAAAGATCTGCCATCCCTAGGCTCTCATCTCTCCATGGCAAGTGGCCACAGGAACTGAATCGTGTGCTCTCTCGTTTCACACGGCGCCCACCCAGCCTCCTTCATGTGTCTGTGTTACCTCCAGGGCCTTTGTGTCCAAATGAGTTTGTGACTTCTGGATTCAATTAAAAATGTCTGCTTCTCCAACATCAAGGAATTTAAAGGTGTGCTGCATAGCCCAGCAAGTTGGTTATCCTGTTTGGCTTCCTCCACATGAAATCAAATGCAATGAAAGTCCTAGTGGTGCGGTTTCTCGTTTGCAGGGTTTCACAGACAGAACACTTCTCCAGCGTGACATTTTAAAATCAGGGAGGTGAGCCGAGTCATAATTGGTCCTGTCACCATTTGGGTTTGCTGCTGGCACCTCATGTGTTTGCCCTGGTTGAGTAATCTGTTTGCATCTGGGTAGACCACACGCAGACAAATGTGAATTCTGTTTATATTCATTTCCTGCCTGGGAACTTGGTTCCTCTGGGTCACAGCTTTGGAACAACTGATAGATTGGAAATTTACTGGTATAGGCTTGGATGCAAAATGTGCTTGAACCCATGTTGGGAGGTGTCCTTAATAACCTTCCTGGGCTACATACAGCTAAGGGGACTTTAGAACAATTGCATAAGTATTCAATGGAATCAAGACATTTAGTACCGTTGACCCTTGAACAATGCAGGGGTTAGAGGTGCCAACCCTCAGTGCAGTTGAAAATCTGCATAAAACTTTTGACTCTCCCCAAACTTTGTTATTAAGAAAATCACAAGGAAGAGAAAATACATTTTTTGTAGTGTTAGTATTTATTGAAAAAAATCTGTTGTTAAAGGGTCATCTGTATTCTCATCTTACAGATGCATTTGAAACCCAGAGTTGTCTAAAGTTCTATTAGCTAGGCAACTCCCATTATACAGCACCTATACCTCTCAGTCTGTCCTTAATAACCTTCCTGGGTACATGCAGCTAAGGGGACTTTAGAACAATTGCATAAGCATCACATCTGAGTACTAGGTATTCAATGGAATCAAGACATTTAGTACCGTTGACCCTTGAACAATGCAGGGGTTAGAGGTGCCAACCCTCAGTGCAGTTGAAAATCTGCATAAAACTTTTGACTCTCCCCAAACTTTGTTATTAAGAAAATCACAAGGAAGAGAAAATACATTTTTAGTAGTGTTGGTATTTATTGAAAAAAATCTCTTGTTAAAGGGTCATCTGTATTCTCATCTTACAAATGAGGCATTTGAAACCCAGAATTGTCTAAAGTTGTATTAGTTAGGCAACTCCCATTATACAGCACCTATACCTCTCAGTAATGAGCAGAGTTCCATGTTATTTTCAGGGTGCCTCCTCCAGGCAAGTCAAGAAGCTCCACTCCCAGAATTCCCAAAGAAAGGCAGATGCCCGGGAACTTGGTTCCTCTGGGTCACAGCTTTGGAATGACTGATAGATTGGAAATTTACTGGTATAGGCTTGGATGCAAAATGTGCTTGAACCCATGTTGGGAGGTGTCCTTAATAACCTTCCTGGGCTACATACAGCTAAGGGGACTTTAGAACAATTGCATAAGTATTCAATGGAATCAAGACATTTAGTACCGTTGACCCTTGAACAACGCAGGGGTTAGAGGTGCCAACCCTCAGTGCAGTTGAAAATCTGCATAAAACTTTTGACTCTCCCCAAACTTTGTTATTAAGAAAATCACAAGGAAGAGAAAATACATTTTTAGTAGTGTTGGTATTTATTGAAAAAAATCTCTTGTTAAAGGGTCATCTGTATTCTCATCTTACAAATGAGGCATTTGAAACCCAGAATTGTCTAAAGTTGTATTAGTTAGGCAACTCCCATTATACAGCACCTATACCTCTCAGTAATGAGCAGAGTTCCATGTTATTTTCAGGGTGCCTCCTCCAGGCAAGTCAAGAAGCTCCACTCCCAGAATTCCCAAAGAAAGGCAGATTCACTACCCCTCCCCCATTTCATGTGAGCAGCAGTCTGCAAAGGGCCAAGAGAAAAGCGATCAAGTTTAGGAGACTGGAAACTCCTAGGTCTGCTCTGTGCCAGGCCTGGCCAACCACAGAGGATGCCCAAGGCCTGTTTCCCCATGGTGATGATTTGCAGAATCTTTGCAGAATGAACATCAATAATATCTCATTCTTAACCTCCATCTTCAACCAGTGGGTTACAGGTAAAAGTGGGGTTGAGGAGTAAATGAGACAATCCTGGAAGGCCTCTAGCAGGAGACTCATTGGTACCATCTTCATTAGGGACACTCTATGGACCCATCCTTGGAAGCCTGGGGGATGGCTAATCCAAGATTGACAGCACTGCAAGATGTCTTCTGTTGCCATGAGCATCAGATACCTTAGTAGCAATTATAGTCTCCTGAACTCCATCTCCAGCATCCTACTTGGCATTAGGAGACTTACAAATGGAACATGTGTAAGAAACAGCTTCAGCCTTCACCGAGTTTATATTCTAGCTGCTAAAACCAAGCATGCATATAAAAATGTTCAAATAGGGGCTTATAGGCTTCACTGAGGCACTGTGCATTGGCATTGTAAAAACACTTCACACAACAAATGGCCATTCCTGATTTATAACACAGACTGTCAGGGTCAAAAGCTACTTTGGGGAGAAAGAAAAGAATTGCTATACAACTAAGGTGGGGAGATGTTAAACTGCCTCAGGAGTGGAGACTGGGCAGAATTAGAATTGACTTCAAATAAGCCATCCTTTCATATTTAGCTGTTTTAGATATTAATAAGACAACCCAGGGGCCAGGTTGAATATTGTAACTTGCTGCAGGTTAGACAGCCAATGCTGTGTTCAATGTAAACGTGAGCACAATTGGGGATAGAATAGAATGCTTTTAACCTCACTCTTAAGAACGCGCGATAAAGTCTTCCGTGTTGGTAACAGGTGATGTCATTTTCATGCTGTCATGGTGCTCACGCATGCAAAGAACCCACAGAGTGAAGAACCCAGAGAGTAATGGGATGTGTTTCCCATTTCTCTGTATGGTTCTTTCAGTAGCCTGCAGCTTTGAAGGTGACTGTTAATTAAGCATTCCGTTGGCATTGTGTTTCTCACCTGTGAGAAATTAGCAGGGAATGTCTCCCATAAATACAACATAGTTTTGAATTGACTGGATTATCTAGAACTTCCACGGCTGGGTCTATTTTCAATATATTTATGTCACACAAGGATTATTTCCGAAGTGAATTTATCTGGCTCTCAGATGAAGCATTTCTGTGTGGCTGGGGGTGAGAGCATGCTGTGTGTGCCTTCGTATTTGGTGCTTAGAGGTCTCTGGTCTTCATTGTGCTTCCCTTCCACGCCCTTCTTAATTCTGGCTTCTTCCTGGCCACATGACAGCTGTGTATTATTCTGTTTGCCATTCATTTCTGCATGAATTACCCATTGCTCTGTCTGTTGTCATTGTTGTAGTTTCTTCAAGTTCCCAGGTGATGGGGGAAAACAACAACAACAAAGCAGTCTGGGCTTTGTAGAGGGCTGGACTTTCTATTCAAATTAGAATTATTTTTAGAAAGCTGCTATAGAATTTAGATTTCCTTGAACAAAAGGCTTTCATGAAGCCATATGCTGGTGTGATTTCCTCAGATAAAGCCTTAGAAATGTTCTTTACGAATCCCATCACTGGTGGGCGGCTGCATTCTGTGGGCAGGCCTGCCCCGCACACCTGCCCCGCAAAGTCACTGTGAGGTGTTGGTGGCCATTGGCTGAAAGAGTGTCACAGTGAACTCTGTCATCAGCAGAGTTGGGGATGTGGAGTGATCTGTTTAAGCGGTACCTTTCCTGGATTGTTAGTTGTGAAAGGCTTAGAGAAAAATGCGACAACACTCATTTCTGAGATAACGTGGAGTGTCATTTTACCCTTCTTTCATTCAGAGGGTCCTGTAGAATCTTTGTATCCTGGGGGAGGAGTTAGTAAAGATTCTGGATCTAGATCAGCGGTTCTCGGAACTGTATAAAGGGTCGAGGCATTAGGAAGATTGAGAACCACTGGTCTAGAATGTCTGAAAAGCCAGCCTTTATTCTACTTAGGAAGGGAAATAGGCAAGTGGAAAGGGCATAAAGTCTCCAGGGCCCAGAAGAGGGAAGAGAGCCCAAAGCAAAGGTGGGAGTGATGTGGAGATATTAACATTCACCACTGTCTGCCTCTGCTACTAGCCCTCCAAAGCCTTGGGGGTATAAGATGGGTCAAGGAAGGGCCTCCTCTCTACCTGTTTTGGTGCCTCACATATTAGCACCCAGTTCTTTGATGCGTTTTGAAGTGCTTAATAAATCAGAAGGCTCTGATTTTCAGCAAAGGCCCAGGCTTTTCCAGAAAAGCCAGGTTCCAGGATGAACCTGACGTTGATCCATCTAGCTCATCTGGCTCAGTTTGCCTTCGACTGGACTCTCACTGCAAAGCAGGCTCAGAGCACACACCTGATGCAGCAGCATCTCCCATACTGCGGGCCTGGAGGGCTCAGCACAGGCGTGTGACTCTGGTGTCCTGACTTGGTGCCTAGACTCGGGGCCAGCTTCCATTCTGGGCTCCCAAGCTTATCCTTCAAAGGGTTGAAAATAGCGTCATCATTTCATTCTCTTAGGAGCTTTCTCACCCTTGACAAGCCTGTGGGACAGAAGGACCTGCCCTCTAGGGCCCCTTGTCTATCAGCCCTGATTGAATATTTACTCTACAGAGCATCATGCCATCCATTGTGAAAAAATAATAGAAGAAGGTGATGATGCACTGCTGGCCTTGGAGCATCTTATCAACTTACAGGATAGACAGAACCAGCACAAAACAAAACACATGGACACTCAAATGTCAGCCAGACATATATCATTCATTATTTATAAATCCAATTAACTTGGCTTGGGAATGAAAATATATATATATATAAAATTGAAGTATTTTTCTGAAAAGACTAAAGTGACTGGAGCTGGAAAAAGGCGGTTTTCACCCTTGCTGGTTTGGCTCAGTGGATAGAGCGTCAGCCTGCGGACTGCAGGGTTCTGGGTTCAATTCCGGTCAAGGGCACATGCCTGGGTTGTGGGCTTGATCCCCAGTGGGGGGCATGCAGTACGCAGCCAATCAATGATTCTCTCTCATCATTGATATTTATATCTCTCTCCCTCTCCCTTCCTCTCTGAAATCATTAAAAATATATATTTTTAAAAGTGGTTTTCTAGTGCCCAAGCTTGTGTTTACAAGGAATGACCCTGAGACAAAGATTTGAAAGCAAGTAGTATATTTGAGAAGTATTGGAAACACTAGTAAGAGGAGTGGGAAAGGAAGATAGGGGAAGGAAGGCAGCCAGCAAAGGGAAATTCTGGGAACGGCTAAGCACATGCATCTCACAGTTATCTCCCAGACTCTGTCCACCAGTGGCTGAGGACTCCTTTCAGGACAAGTTAACACCGAGATGCTCTTGGACTTCCCTGCCCAATCAAATAGTTTCGGGCGAAGCTCTTCATGCAATTCATGCAAAGAGATGAAATTAATGGCAGTTGGAGGTGGGCCTTGGAAAGGCCTTGGGGATAAGGGCACAACCCCGACAGCCTCTGCTACACTTAGAGGTATCAATGACAGCAATGGCTTGGAAAATAGACTGAGGTTTCCAGCAATGAAGAAACCACTACCTATGAAGACCAAAATTAACAGTGGATGGCTTTGAAGCCAGAAACTATCGGCTTTCTTATGCAAGCTTCTCGAGAGCGTGTGGCTCAAATGACATAGGGAAGAAGGCCTAGGCTACCAGTTGAAGCTGACTGAAGATGAGAGGATCCAGGTGGTGAGGGCTGCTCCAAGTCAGGATGCCCCCTGATTCACTAGACATGTCCTTCCTTCACTCAACTTGTTTGAAGAGGCCACTGGTAACCAACAAGCAGTGAAGATTGCATCCCAGGCACCCTACTTTATTTACAAAGGATAAGAGTGACGGCATTGGGAGAGTGGTGGTGGGGTGGTCGTGGTCACAACTCTAAAGTAGATCTGATAATATAGTCTCCTTTTGTATTGTATTGTGTCGTATGTGCCTTCTGTAGAGATCTGGGGGGAGTTAAGACAGTCAAAGGCTGTAGCACAGCAGAGGGCTCGGGTTCATCTGGCACAGGTAGTGGTTGACGTATTGGTTCATAAGGCCTACACCCTAGGCTTTAGCAAATGCCTCCTGCAAGGACTCCCATGTGTTGATCTTTGTTAATGGAAACATCCATGTGTTTTACCTGATTTTAGCTGCCCTGGTAGATGTGCCCAAGAATGAGCTCCCGGAAGTTGTACCTCAGGGGCTAATCACTCCCTCCCATACCATATTATATGCTTGGATGTGCTCTATCTCTATCCTGTATTTATATGCTGGGCAGAGAAAGTCTGTAATAGAAATGTCAGGGTGTGTTGATAATTTATTGATCGCTTTTATCTGGGGGAAAATGTAGGACATGCGGATGCATTCTTATGTACCCAGTAACATACTTTGTCCATAGAGAGGAAGCAGAAAGAGTGAGTTAAGCTGGATCCTGTCAGAAGACAGAGCTACACCAGTTACTTTAACAGAAGGAATTAGTATGGAGGCTTGGGTGGGGGAGAAAGTAGTTTTCCTCAACCCTCTTAGGCTGGGTCTGAAAATCAAACTGACAAAAACAGATTAACAGGAGAAAAACATACAGAGTTAGTTAATACAAGTTTTATATGTCCTGGAGACCTCGTACTAAGGAAATGAAGGTCTGAAGAAACAGACCTGTGTATTTTTATGTGAAGTATGATAAAGAGTGGGCAGTCCTGAAGGAATATGAGAGGTTAAGGAGCCCAAGGTAAGTGTAGTTACCTGGGTAAGTTAGCAAGGCCTATTAGGCTTCTTCTTGGTGTCCCATTGTCTTTGGAGATAAGAATGCTCCTTTTCTCAGGGTGTAGGGAGGGCATCTCTCCCATGAGAATCTTATGACCTGTTTCCAGGAAGAAGGGTGACAGGGGAGGAGGTCAGAGTGAGCTTTCTGCCTCAGCTATTTACTCAAACTCCCCAGCTGAAAATATCAAAGTGCCCGTGTGTTGTATTGGGGGTAGCGTGTCCTGATTCCCATCACTTCTTAACCACGTTATTGGACAATCCAAGAGGTGCAGAAGTAGTAAATTGCAGGCAGCAGCTACAGCTTTAGGGCTGGGGGAACAAAGGGAAGAAATCGGGAGAATGAAAATGTAAATACTTGCAGAGGGGGACCCCAGACCTCTGAGGAGGGTATACTGGATGGATGGCTGTGCTGGTGTCTCTGAAGGGGTCGTCAAGAAACTGATGCCGGGAATATCAAGAAATTGCAAAATGGAATCAATTGTTCTTACTGGAACCAGTTACTGCTCCCCGGGTGAAGGGTTATCACTGGGCCATGCTGACAGATTAGGAAGCAAATAAGGAGTGAGTCACCTCTCCTCCTGCTTCTGATCTCAAGTTGAAACTCCCTGCCTACCCCCACCCCTTACCAGCAGACCTCAAAGGGAGCCCACTGGCCCAGGAGGGATATTTTGTGTAGAGTCCTAGCCCTAGTACCACTAAGTAGGGCAAGTTTGGAGGAGAGAGACAAGTTAAAAACCCACTCAAAGCCCTGGTGGTGTGCTCATTTGTTAGAGCAGAATGAAGATGCCATGAGTTTGCAGTGATGGGCCAAGGAGGGGGATCTGCCTGGGTGGCAAGGAGTGTTTTGTCACCAACATTGCTTACACTTACCGGTGCATGATCGTAGTCAAAGGCAGACTTACTCTTAGTTTTATGATTGCTCTTAAATTCTTGACAATGTGCCCTCTTCATTATGTGTGCCCAGGACAGACCACTCCCACCAGCCCCCACCCTTTGTTACACCACTAGTAACTGGCTTTGTTAGGATCAGTGCTCTTGAATGCCTTTCTCTCTCTGTCTCTCTTGGTAACACTCCTAGTCCTCTGATTCTCAGTCTGTGTTCTTCACTGGTGCGCTACCCACCCTGTGTTCTGGGGAGTCAGGATCTATAAAGGACGAAGGGGTAGCCTTGGGTTTTCCATGAGTTTTGGGAAAGGAGGGTCTCAGGTGGAGCCAGGTGTCCGTCATGTTCCATTTCTGGAGCTCTTGTGCCCCAGGCAGCCTGCCTGGGATACACACTTTCTTCAGGATCCCGAATGATGCTTTAGAGTCAACAAGCGATGCTAGATTGACCCCCAAGGGCATGGATCCTGGGCCTGGAGGAATCTTCTTAGAGATTTGTCACTTGGTGAGAAGTTGAGAGTTTGAAGTTGAAGATTGGAATCACTGAAGAGATGACCAGGTGGTTGTTGATATCCCTCCTACCCCAGCCCCTTGCCCATCCCTTGACCACCACCCCAGGGCAAAAGAAGAAGGAGGACCTCCTGCTAATTTTCAACTGCATTTTGCTCTCTGTTATGTAGTATTTCAGTGACAAGATCCACTGAGGAGAGTTGGGGCAAGGCTGGCTGAGGTTCTCAAGGAGCTGTTTTGAGTTCAGGTGCCCACATGGCAATGGAATGATGCCTCCTGACCATTCAGACCTTTGAGACCTCTGGGCGGTCTTAGAAATCACCTCAAGCCTCCCAACGAGGATCCGACCACCTGGGGGACTTCCAGGGAAAGGTAGCAGGTAGAGTATCCTTTCTGGATTTTATTCTCTCTCGTCCTCCCACCCCTCCTATCTACGTCTCTCTTGCTCTATCGTGTCTCTTTCTCCTCAAGATTCCATAGACCAGTGATGCAGGGGTATTTATTTTATGTTCTTGTCAACAGACATATCACGGACTGAAAGGTGATGGGTACCCCAAAGAGCTCACTGCAAGACCTCAAAGATTCCAAGCCACCGGCTGCTGGAACATATAAAGCCACCAGTCTGGAGAGGCAGCAGGAAGCAAGAAGCAAGCCTGGAGGAGGTGAGGAAACATCACTCTTTCCTCTGCCCTTGACTCCATCGACCTTTAGCTGTCAGATGGTTTGGGCCCAGGACTGATGGGCTTTCTCCTGTGTGTCCTTTCACAGGCTCTGTTGTTGTTATTGTTGTTGTTGTTTTTGGCCAGAGGACAGACCACCTTCTCAGGTGTCCTGGGGAACTGCTGAAGGACAGTGAGGAAGATGCTGCTGGTCCCCAGGACAGAAACACAGCAGCTGGAAGCAAGAGGCACCTAGAGTGGGACTCAAGCCCTTCAGACGGAGCTCTCTGAGCTGTGGTGCCCAATTGGACTGTTTTTGCTTTGCCATCATTTGCATAACACACAGTTCTGGATGTTTTCCATTGGTTGGCTTTCTTTCTTCTTTTTTTTCCCCCCTGTCCTTTCTTTTTCTCCTCTTGGCCCTGGGAATTGTAAGAAAAAAATTGCTTTAGAAAGTATAATTCTGTTGGTGACATTAGCCTTGTTTTATGAACAAATTCTGTCACTGGGGATTTTCTGCATTGCAGTCCCAGGTTACCTAGTAAATGGGGCTGCGTGGTTTGATTTGTGTAGTACTGATCCTTAGATTAAAAATACATTTTCTTTCTTGCTTGCTTTTTTTTTTTTTAGTTTGGATTCAGGTAATGTCCTGAATCACATTTGCTTAGCTACTGAAGCGATCTCATTGTGGTATCGCTTGGATTTGAAATATAATCAAACATATATTATACCAGGGGCGCCTGCACACTGTTTGATATATATGTTACGCTGCAAAGAAACACAAACCTAATAGGTTGAAATTTAATTCCTGTCTGATCCTGCAGCTGGAACGGGGGAGAAATTATACACATCAAAAATGGCTTCAAATACCCTGAATGTAAGCTAACCAACAGTAAGTGGCTGGTTTCCAAATGCCCTTTTCTAAGGCAAAGCAGAAACTGGAGATCCTCGGACCTCGCCACCAGGGTTGCTCGGGTCTGTCCGGGGACCTGCCCATTGTGGAGGGATTAGGGAACAAGGCATGCCTCTCTGTCTTTTACGGAAACTGTGGCATTTCTGACCTACGTTCTGTAACTGTGCCTGCCTTGCAATAAAACACCTTAAGTTGACTCAGCAACAAGGTCTCTGTCCATTTCCTGCAATACGGTGTCCTTCCTCAGTGGCTTTGTAAGAAAGTCCAGGGCAGACCGACGAGTGGTTGACTTGCCAAAGATCTCAGCTGGGTGCCACCAGAGGTGTCGCTGGAGCGCTCAGGTGTCTGCACATGGGACAGTGTGTGTGGTCAACTTACCTACTCTGCATATCGTAGTCAACGCCAGGAATCTCTAGTCACGCATAACTCTGTTAGGCCGAGTTGCTACCCTCTGTCACCATTCTCTAATTCTGCAGTCCCCACCAATTTCTTGGAGACTCTAGGACAAGCCACAAGCTCTCTGCACCTCAGTGTCCACCTATATAAGATGGGGCCAATGACACTTGCTATGGTTATGGTGATAGGAGCCTGCACAAGGACATCACATGGATGGTACATTATATAAACACACTGGAGGTGGCAGCACTCAATAAATGCTGTTTATTGTATTAATAAATGATGAAAAGGACACTTGAATTCCTTAAAGTTGGGCTTTGGTTGAGAACACTTGAGTAATCTCTGAATAGCTTCTTAGGCCTGCTTGCATAAAGCCATTCAAAAACAAGGTGAAGATTCATGGGACACAAGGCAGGAGAAGAGAATCTGCCATTCCATACCTTGTGTATGTAGCTCAATACCGTCCTTCCCCCTTCTGTGGCATCGGGCAGGTGTTTTATCTCCTTCGAAGAGATGACACCATTGCTTTAGAGCGGGGAAATGTACCACGCCCATGGATGTGGGAGGTATCATCTTCTCCCCTCTGTTTGCAGCATTGGGTCTATGCTGTTAAAGGGCAGGTGAGTCTCAGTTCTGACAAAGAGGTCTCATTCACTGTGGGGAAGAATTAGACCCGTCTCAGGCCTCAGACTGCATTTGCCATTTTACTAGAAAGCACTTTTGAGAAGACCCCAGCACGCTCCACCACCTCACCTGAGATTTCAGGATAAACACAATGTAAAACAAAGACAAGAGGTAGGGCATTCATTTCCTGTTGGGTGGCTTCTGAAGGAGTTGTTCTCTGGTTGCCATGGGGGGATTATAGTCCCACAGATATGAATCCTGGACTTCAGGCCATGCAGAGTAGAAATATTTTCTACTTTCTACCTTGAGGTCATTAAAATGGTAATAATAACACAATAGCAATGGACAGTTATCAAGTACTTAGCATACGCTGACCACTGGGCAAAGTATTTTACGAGCACTGGCTCATTTAACTGTCGCAATAACCGGTTGAGGTAGTACTCTTAACTCCCATTTTCTGGGTGAGAAACCAAGGCGTGAAATCACTAGATGACTGGGCCAGGCCACTCCAGTTGGCGAGTCATAGCTGGGATGCACTGGGCTTTCCTGACTCCATTGCGCTCAGCTGCTTCCTCACAGTCCTTGTCTGCTTTCCAGGCTCCTGACCTTGAACCTCACCTTTGGAAATTACTTACATCTTGGGGCTATTAATTATCATCCTCTCCTGCCGGATTCTCGCAATTATTGTCTAAGCACTTGGCAAATGTACTCCAACTAGCTGCAAATCAATATGAAAAGTAAAGGTTTTAATTTAAACAATGAGCATTTTTTAAAATGTAAAATAAAAAATGTATTCTTCCAAAATGGGTCCAGGTTCAGCCTTCTTTATGCTGAATTCCACTTCTGTTTCACATTCTGAGGTTCCAGTGCATCATACCCAGGGGGAGTCCTCACAGGATGTGAATGTTGAGCCCAGGAGCTATCTCAAGAGTAAACGAGAGAGCACTGACTAAAGGCAAAATAGTCTTAGATTCTTGAGCAAAATGATGCTGACTCTAACCTTAGCTCCTAAAACCTGTTTTCAAAAGCATCACTCATGTCAGAGGAAAAGAACCTCTTCCCACTTCCCACCAACAGCTTATCCAGAAGGGGGTATTATTGTGTATTTGTCTGAAGGACCCCAGGAGTTTAAAGCAGCTACATGTTTGTAGACAGAATGTACCAGACACAGTTGGTGCCTTGTCCGTATTTCTGAGGGCTTTCTCTGCTGGGGGCGCCTGTGTGCATCCCAGGTCAGACGTGCTGGGGCTTTTACTCCCCTCCCCATGGAGACTAACCCTCACCCAAGACTGGAGAAAGTTGATATATGAGTGCCCTCACCTCCTCACCCTTTGGGGGGACCCAGTGAGGCGTGCCCTACACTGGTTTTGAGTTCTCCAGGGAGGTGACATGCCAGTGGCCCATGGTGGGAACTAGTTTGTTAACCCATTTAAAAATACATATATTTTTCTTGATTTTAGAGATGAAAGGAGCCAGAGAGAGAGAGAGAGAGAGAAACATCAACGAGAGAGAATCATTGATTGGCTGCCTCTAAGGTTCGAGCCTGCTCCAGGCATGTGCCCTGACTGGGAATTGTACCGTGACCTCCTGGTTACAGGTCTACACTCAACCACTGAGCCATGCCAGTCCGGTTTAACCCATGTTTGTCGGCTGTCTTTCCTTCCTTGTCTCACACCCACATCTCCCCAGTAAGTAGTTAATTTGCATACAAATGCCTGTGTGAGGGTCTGCTTTTGGGGGGAGTCAGAGTGCATGAACAAGTCTGGTGCTGGTCAGTTATCTATAAAAATGAAAGTGTAACATGATAATTAGACCAGATGACCTTCCGGATGAAGCTGAGGCGGCAGGGGCTGAGGCAGCTGCTGCCATGGCAGTGGCCAAGCCCCTTGCACAAATTTCGTGCATCGGGCCTCTAGTAGAAATAATAACGTCCCAGAGAAATTACAGCAGCATCATTCGGGGCTAAGCTCTTTCCCACCTCATTCTTCTGCTGGAACCTCTGCTATGTTAGCAACTGGAAATGAGACCTTCTAAACCTGAGGCCCACATGCCAGAGAACAACTTCCTTCCTGTGAAACAGGCATCTCCACACGTTCTGAGATATTTTGCCTTTAAATGAAAGACTCCACAAACATATGAGACCCGGGCCAGAATCACCTGATGGCAAATCAAATTACAATTCAGTGGGTAGAACAAGTAATTAAATAGAAGGGGGTAATGGGAAAAGGAGAGAGTCACAATCCTCAAGCCCACTTTCACCTCTCAAGGACTCCTATTTGCCTTTGAATAACTTCTGCTTCAATTAACATTGATTGAGCCTGCCTAGAGTGCTTGGCTCTTGTCAAATTCCATTACCAGAGGCTCTAAGACACTCTGTCCGTGAGCCTTTGTTGTATGGGGACATTTCTGTAGGAGTATTGGATATTGTGTGGAGTAGCTAAGACATCGATCAAGACTGTTATACTGGAGGCTTGCTTTTTCTGGCAGGGCAGTTTTGTATACAAGATTTCATCTTTGGAAATTCTCTAAGTTCAAGTTATGATGCTCTAAAAACGCTTGTCAGACGGACCTACTACTGCTTTTAAAAATAAATGTTGAACGTGTCAACCCTGTAAAGTAAGAAAATGTGCCCTAATCTTTGTTTAGAGACATTAAACACTTAATTTATTTTTATTGTAGCTGGGAGGAGGACACACAAAGAAACATATTTCTTTTATGGGCTTCTCTGTAAGGACTTTGATGTTTATGTTATCAGAGATGGGAAAATGAAATTATAGTGTGTGTCAGAGCCTGTCTTATCTCCTTTCTCACTCTTTGCTGAGGTCTTGGAGGGTGGGGCTATCCATATTTTATGCAAAATGAGGGTAAGATTCCTATTAGGAAAAAAAGCAGAGAATAACATTGTTCTTAGAATCTTAAATGACCAAGGACATTTTATACAGGGAAAAACACTTGCTATTATTGATACCTTTTTATGCCCACATTTTTTAAAAATTCTTTATTCATGCCCACATTTTAAATCACATTAATTATTATTTTGTTCACTAAACATTAAAATGCTACCTCTGCCACTAATAAAACATACTTTATGAATCAAATCATCTTAAGTATTTAAATCTGATTACAAATTCAAGTAGACAAATTCTCTTAAGTATTTCAATAAAATCTATGCCAATTTCATTTAAAAGCTTCACAAACTTTGAAAGCAGGTTGTATGCACATGCCTGCACACACACACACAAGTAATCACAATGTAATTCAAAATGTATTATACCTACATTTAACTGATTCAGAAGTATTTATGCTATGGGTTTGATTTATATCTTTATTATTTATAAATTTGTTTTATCACTTCCTTTTTTTATAACCCTCAGTGTTTATACTTTCCTAGAGTTACAGTCATCTTGCTAGACTCAAAAGGAAAAGAATGGCATCTCAGAGCAGCTGAGTTTACAGATCTGGGGTTATCCGCCACTTAATTTTTGCTTGGCATTCTGGATCTTAGTGGATCTTTCCAAAGGTGATGCAGCCCTGGGCTGATGTTTACTGGCCTGAATTTTTCTTAAGAGTCAAGGTTCAGTTGCTATGTCAATGAATTGTTGGGAGCCCTTGTCTAATACTAGCAACATGGAGCACCCCTGAGAGCTCCCATGCCCATCAAATCCTAGTCCCAGGCAGTGAGCCTGGACTTCGTGATGCTTTGGTTTCTCCGTATTTTTTTAAATAAAACACAAGTTTCTTCATCTCAAGGATGAAAGGAAGAGTCTGGTGAGCTGCTTCATGCATCAGCTTCCAACACACAACTGGACTCTCCACCAGCTATTACATAGGGTCATAGGAGAGGGTCATTTCTTTGGTCCATCAAGAAAAATCTCCAACTTTTCTTGTTATTTGACTTAAAATCCACTGTAGCTTTTTTTTTCTATTTACTGAGAATCAATATGTATACATATGTTTAAATGTATACCAAATAAAAGTACCAGGCATCTATATATGTATATAGAGCATCCATATCTATAATTTCTAAGCTACTTATTAAAAATATTTACAAAAATATGCCATTTGTTTTTTAATTAACTTTATGTATCCTTATACTTTTTCATTGTTGAATATTATTATGGATTCAAGGAGTTTCATAGACATAAATTATTCCAGTCAACTAAAAATTCTTATTGCTTAAATTAGTGTGATGTGGGCACATCCTTAAGTATTCTCCCTTGTCTTTTCAGCATTAGTCCTGAGACATTTTTGAAAGTTGCTTGCTTAAAGGCAACATGATATGCCATGCTCATATTGATTTTTCTCTGCTAATAGTTAAGATTTTCAGTTCCTCAGAAGCCCTGATTTCTATGAGTAGAGAATAGCACCAGGATTGCATATCAGTTTTATCCTCAGGAATGTGGTGGTGATAGCCAAACGCATACTACTTTTGACCACTAGTAGGAGTGCTGGAAAAGTAGGTGTTTTAAGTCATACATTTTCATTGCCATTTTCTGATACAAGTACTAATTTTACCTATTGTAAATTTTTATCTAATATTGTTTTTAAATTTATTTTAATTTTTTAAAGTTTTCAATTGCAGTTGACATTCAATATTATATTAATTTCAATGTACAGCATAGTGGTTAGACATTTATATAACTTACAAAGTGATTCCCCCAATAAATTTAGTACCAACCTGGCACCATACACAGTCATTACAATATTATTGACTATATTCCCTATGCTGTACTTCACAACCTTGTGATTATTTTGTAACTAACAATCTGAACTTCTTAATCCCTTCACCTTTTTCACCCAGCGCTGCCCCCTCCACTCCAATCTGGTAACCAGATTGTTCTTAGTACCTATGAGTCTGTTTTGCTTGTTTATGTTCACTCCATATTTGTGAAACCAAAAGGTATTTGTCTTTCTCTGATTTATTTCTCTTAGCATAATACCCTCTAGGTCAGTGGTTCACCCTTTCCCCCTCCACTCCAATCTGGTAACCAGATTTTTCTTAGTATCTATGAGTCTGTTTCTGTTTTGCTTATGTTCACTCCATATATGTGAAACCACAAGGTATTTGTCTTTCTCTGACTTATTTCTCTTAGCATAATACCCTCTAGGTCAGTGGTTCTCAACCTGTGGCTCGTGACCCCTTTGGCGGTTGAACGACCCTTTCACAGGGGTCGCCTAAGACCATCCTGCATATCAGATATTTACATTACGATTCATAACAGTAGCAACATTACAGTTATGAAGTAGCAACAAAAATAAAACCACTGCTCTTGGTCCATGCATGTTGTCACAAATGGTAAGATTACATTCTTTGTTATCCAGTAATATTCCATTGTTAATATTCTTAAAATTTATACTTTCTGCACCATGCCTCCTTCTTGTATTATCCACTCAAACTGTAATCATGCTCCTTTCTCATCATTTGCCTGAGATATTTTAGTGATCACGATTTTGTAGTTCTTTTCTTGACCAACATGACAGGATCCAAACGGAGATGGGCATGAATACAGTAGGAAGAGCAGTTTTCTTGTCTGTAAAACGAATGCTCTGATGAGGTTTAGGATTGAGATTTTTTTTTCCCTGTGGGCAGTGGAATCCTCCTTGGAATTTTTACCATTGTCTAAAACAGTGTTTCTCAAGGTGGAGTCACCAGGAAGGGGGTAGTGGTGGTGGTAAAACACAAGTTGTGGGCCCTACTTCCAAGTTTCGTACCGCTAGGTCTGGGGTGGGGCATATCTCAGCTGTAGCTGATGCTAATGGCTGTGAGACCACACTCTGACGACCACTGGTCTAAGGAACATAAAGTAAGGCTTGCTGGCTAAGTAGGGCTAGCCGTCGGAGCCTTGAACTTTGAAGCTATTAATCAAGTTGAAGACTGAGAAAAGTTACTAAGTAACAACTTCCAGAAAGATGAGTCCTTGAGTTATAAAAACTGAAATGATCATTGGGAATTGTACATATTCAACCAGGTCCACCTTTACTCCTCGTTTCCACTGTCTTTGGGCAACTCTGCTTATGTGCTATGGATCTCATATAGAGAGTGAAGAGCAGAGAGATAAAGAAATCTCAGTTTAAAACAATAGAATTCCATAATTCATCTAGAAAATTATTTTTACCATGAATAAACACCAATGAATTTTTCCAAAAAAATTCTTTGGAGGGGAAAAGAACTCACACATATAAAGAGAATTTGTGTCTTTCAATCCTGATCTTGTGTTGATTTTATTTTAAGGTTGAAGTGTACACCTTGTCTCCCCTTTCCTGACATCTGTTATAGCAGAAAGTCTGTCTTTCTAAGTGTTTAAGCAAGTGCCAAGTATGCTGTCACTTTGGGATGAATAATAAACAGCCATAATAAATGGATGTTGTGGGTGACATTAATAAGACACTTGCAATCCCGCAGAAAGACTCACGCTGGAAGATAAATAGATGCATTTATTTATACTATTGTTAAGAACTTGAACTTCTGACACACAGAGCAGGTGTTCAGTCTATTTTGGAGCTACCTGACAAAAGTCTTTTGTTTTCTTATTCCTCTGCCTGCCCCCAAAATGTAGACATTCCTCAAGGTTCTGCCTTCTCTCTTTGTTCCTTGATGTCTGTGTTTTTCTATGAGTGGATTATTCCACACACTTTAAATTATTATCTCTCGAAGGGTTGATTTCACAGTCTAACCTCTCCCCCCCAAATACACCTTGAGAATCTTCATTTCCAGCTCACTGGGGGACATATTTATTCATATGTCTTTCTGGTAACTCAAACCACCTGCCTGTAGCAGTATTCAGATTTTCATCTTCCCAACTCAATGTATCCTTATTTTCTTTTCTCCCTGAATATAAGCCACATTATTTCCTTACTAACATCTCCCTCTTTATCATCCCAGACAGCCACAAGATTCAGCCTCTGGTATGTCTCTGACATTGATATCTTTATCTCATCTTCTACCGACAAAACTGTATCGTAGGCATCCAATACTGCCATTCAAATGGTTGTTAAAGCCTTTTAAATGATTTTCTCATTTTCAATCTCTCTCCACTGAAATCCATCTTAAATATCTTTGCAACACACATTTTCCCAAAGATTGTGTCACTGATTATGACACTGTCCTGGTCTAGAATATTTCATGACTCCCAGTATGTAAGGAAATATGTTCAAACTCTTTGTCATGTCAAAGAGCTTGAACATATTTGCAGCCCCCACTTATTTTCTCTTTCTAATAGACAGCCCTGGCTTGTTTCCTCTTTCTTCTCTCTTACGACTTATATATGAATCCTGTCACTCCATTGGTGTAATATCAGTCTTTAAAGATGCATTTAAATGTAATGTTTGGTTTGTGTTATTCCTGTTTCTACCTTCTGATTCAATACATTTGAAAGATGAATAATAAATGTTAGTTTCCTTGTTGAGCATTGCTTGGTTCACCCCAACCAATGTTACCTCTTCTTTTTTAGCTCCCACATTACTCTATGGATCTTTCACTTCCGACTTGTGCATGTACCTGGTTGTTGTGACTATGGGGAATCCTAAATAACCAAATCCTGAGGTATATCTTTATGGGAAATACTGAGATGGGTACTCTTGGCAAATGCATGTTGTTTATAAGCCATCAAATATTTGAGAGCCCTCTCTTGGCCAGGCACTGTACTGGCTTTGGGGCCACACTCATTTAGGTTCTCATAGAGCTTTTGTTCTAGAAGAGGGATAAAGACAAGAAATAAACTGATATAGATTGTGACTTTTACTAATTAGAAAACAGAGTGATGTTAAAGAGTGTTGTGGGTATAAAAAGTATGTAGTTAGCAGGATTACGCTGAGTACATGACAATTAAGCTTAGACTTGAAAAATGAGAAAAAGCCAAGCCAGGCAGAGAACTAGGGGAAATACTCTCAACTGAGGGACAGTATGTGAAAGGCCATGGGGTGGGAATGAGCTTGGTATGTTTGGGGAAGGGATGAATTACTAGTGAGAGGGAATAGAGATGTAAATCAAAGTTGTATGAAATGAGACCAAAGTAAAAGGGAGCTAGATCATGTGGGGCCTTGTAAATTATGGATTTTATCCTAAGCATGGTGGGGAAACATTAAAGAAGTCTAAAGAATGATCATGCTCTGTGGGAATGGAGTTATAGTGGCACAAAAAGAAGAAGCAAGCAGGCTATTTATCGTGCAAAGGTGGGAACTCCAAAGTGTTATTTGGAAACTCTAGGTTGGGTTGGTAACTGGTCCACAGTTGGGTCTCAAAAATTCCTTTAGCTCTGTGGTCTAGACCAGTGGTCAGCAAACCGCGGCTCGCAAGCCACATGCGGCTCTTTGGCTCCTTGAGTGTGGCTCTTCCACAAAATACCACGTGCGGGCGCGCACGTACAGTGCGATTGAAACTTCGTGGCCCATGAGCAGAAGTCAGTTTTTGGAAAGGAGATAGATGAAACAGGTATACAAGACGAGTGTGGATGGGAGAGTTGGAAGGGGTCGACCTCAGCGAATGTACCTCAATCAGATTGAGGACGTTTTTAGCAAAGGCCAGCTTAGGAGTACCCTAATTAAGTTAATAACAATGTACCTACCTATATAGTTTAAGTTTAAAAAATTTGGCTCTCAAAAGAAATTTCAATCGCTGTACTGTTGATATTTGGCTCTGTTGACTAATGAGTTCGCCAACCACTGGTGTAGACCAACGCAAGTCAACGTACCAACATGGCCTTTTCCCCCATTGGCTGCACCTTACTTTGGTGTGTCCTATGGCAAGTAAAGGCAGGCAAGAATAAACTCAAGGAGAAATATCTTAAAGGAGCGCAAGGACCACCTTACACAGTGACATGGGGAAAGTTTCAAAAGAGAGAAATTCTAAAAAGGCAGGACATTCAAAGATTCCAGGCTATGCTGACTCTATAGTTTTTAACTTTTTGCTTATAACCCTGGAGCTTCTATGATTATACAAAGCTCCATGCTCTATCCTCAAGGCCGAAGAGTGATCTTGTCCTATGTCCCATGTCAGCATCTCCTCTTTGGAATGGGCAAAAGATGATCTTAGCTCTTTATAAAGGCATTCAATTTTTTATTTTCAGAAATTACATGTATATAATTTGATAAGGCAAAAAGTCTATAATTGCTAAACTGAGTCATGTATTTTGTAAGCCACTGTCTTTAATCAAAGCCTCAGAGGTAGTCACGCTCCAGAGTTTTTGCACTGTTAGTAGCATTGTCTTTATACTGTTGTTTTTCTGAGCCTGACAGTCTGTACCTTTTCCTTTGCCTACAAGTGACTAATTCTGTTGTATAACTCACTGCAGTAATCCCTTTAAAACATTTTAAAGGATCTAACTATTATTGGGGGCTCTGATCTTTTTAGAATTTACTTCTTCATGCCCTTTTAAACCTCCCTTATTCTGAGTCTCATGAATTCTAGATCTCTCTATGTGACTAATGATTAGATAAGATTATTGGTTTGTTGATGAGCAACAATGACTTAATATATCATCTTTCCCAGATTAAAAAAAAAGTCATTTTTTTCCTAGCCATCATGTTTTTAAAGTAAGGAATAGTGAATGAATCACTGTATTATCTAACATAAAGTATTTATTTTGCTTCAATCAGGTTCTAATTCCTATGCTAGCATCAGAGATAAATAAGGAGTAGTCTATGACTTCAAAAAGTCACAGTCTAACCACTGGTAAAATCTCAGGAAAGGGATATTTAAAAATATCATCCAGTGCTTAAATTTTCTCTAAAGAGTTGCTGCCAAATGATGCTCCAGCTTCTGTTGGACGTGTTCAGTTTCAGGGAAGTCATTATCACCCATGGCCATCGGTGCCATCTCTCGGGAGCTCATCCTTATTATCAGGTGAAAATTTGTGTCGCTGTGAGTTTACTCATGGATCCCAATTCTACTTCTAATTCTAGTTCAAATGCCTACAGAGGCTTGATAGATAATAGACGTGAGTTAAGCAATCAGGTATTAAAATAAGACAAGGTCAAGATTATATTAAGTGGCATCTGGTATGTGGCCACAACTTAGTGGACACAGTAGGGCGTGGTAGGGACTGTAGTAAACTGAAGAGCATGCCACTTTTCAGCTCTCATTTATTGTTTCTTTGGAGAAGTGTGTGCCAGATATTCTGACTTTTTTTACAGAAACCAGAATTTGGAATTTTTATGTGGCACCTCCTGATTTTTAAATTGGCAACCATTTCAAAACCTTTAAAAACATTCTGCAGGCCAACATTCTGGGAGCTAAATAACACATCAACAGCTTGATTTGGCCTATGGACCATTAATTTAAACTTTCGTTCTAAGCCCCACAGCTGCAAGGAAGGAATCCAAATTCTTTTTCATTGGAGAGCCCATCAGGCATTTGAAGACAGGAATCACCATCAGCTATCACCACATTCTTCTCCATAACCTCTTACTTTACTTAACCAGCACTTCAGCCAAACTCACAGGGTAGTCCTGACCTAATCAGCAGACACCTGCCAGTAAGTAATTGTGCTTAGATGACAGTCTATACGAAAATTATAAACAATTCAAGGGCGATACTTAGAAAACCTTTGCCAAACTACATTACCTATATAAAAATAATCACTCTTCCAGAAGGCCATCAGAACACCAATATGAATCCAAATCTTATTGAATGGTGGAAATTTCTGGGAAAATATTTGGGAAAGTTTTCCTCAAATTCTATCTACATATATCTTTGGTTATTTAAAATGCCTGGTCCAGTGTCTGCTTCTTATGGTAGGTAATCAATACATATTTATTCCTGTTAATTATTCTCCATTTGCTTTGCCATCTACATTCTCACTCTGCCCTTTGTTCCCAGACTTTGACATGGAAGGCTGACTCCTCTGGACCACAGTACCCGGGCTTCCTTGCCAATGCCTTCCAGTGGGGTTTGGCATTGGAATGATATCATAGAGCAGAAGGAGAGAGAGGCCAGACTATTCCTCCCATGTTCCCTCCCTATTTGAAGCCCATCTCTGACCATAGCTGTGCCTCCAGGTGATCTCAGAGTCTACCAGAGACCCCCTCTACCATGGAGGGTTCCGTGATCCTTATTTTCTTCTCTCATCTCTTTGACTCTAGGGGCATGATGGCTTCCTTATGTTGCTAATGTCTGGGTGCTACAACACCCCTTGATTGCTCCCATACCCTTGCCAACAAGGACCTCTGTCTCTTGACTTTAAATATTTGAGGCAATTTTTAGTATTCTGCCCCCGACAGATATATTGTACTTTCCTTTTTCCTTAGCTCCTATAATGCCATCTCTCCATTTCTGTTGGTATAAACGATAAGAACTTGTCTTTAAAGAGAGATGTTTAAATATGTAGTTAGGAGTATTCACTCATATTTTCTTGTTTCACTGTCTGGGCAAACTAAGGATCTTCTTGGATCAGTTACTCCCCACGGAGTCATATTTGAAATTACTAAGAACCATCCCATGGATCCATGAGAGCAAGACTATCTTAATGGGTACATAAAGCTAGTTTGCCATGTCCAGCATCTTCAGGTGTGGCCTCTGAACATCCAGGAGCCATAGTTCTTCCTAGTTTCTGAACCAGAACTTACCTCCTGGGATGTTTCAGAAGACATTCTCACCAGCAGGATAGGTCCAGAATTAGACTTGCCTTTCTGGTGATCTTGAAGAAATGACCAACAAACCCACCCTTTACTCTAATTTCTGCACTTTGGGTCTGCTCCTATGTACTCTAAGTCCATGCCTAGATGAAGACCAAACTTCCACAGAGCTGCATAGATTCTAGAGTTAAGCCTCTTAGGGCACTGGAATTTGATCCTCTGGCCACAAACCATATTAGACCCTTTGGCTTAGGCCACACCCCATCTCTTTCTTCCATTTCCCATATGTTCTTCATTTAAAGTCCATCAATGGCTTGGGGAAGACTATGAACTAGTTATGAGGGTGTACTATAACAGGCCACCTTCTCCAAACAATTTTATGAGCATTAAATGTCAGGGACCAATATACATAGCATGAGCCAGTCCTGCATATGTAGAATCCACTAACAAGTAATTAGGGAGAGATGAGTGGAGGTTTTATGTTTAGAAATTCAGACCATCTCTTAGCAAAATGCATTGTGAAAACAATATGGGCTTTTAAATCTGCACTAATAATTTTAATAGGGTCTTATCTTTAAAGCATGTTGTAAGTGCTAATTCCCCCAGCATGCTTCTGAAATATGTATCATTACCAAAGGTGTGTGCCAGCCTGGGTTATTTTCAAAACAAATTAGTATAGTGAATAAGCATTCTGTTTTTACCTTAATATTTAAATTGGATTTGGGGGTATCATTTAAAACTACAGAAACAACATAATTAAAGTTTTATTCATTGGGTTCAGATAGAGTAGGTTACATATAAACATTTTATAATGTGATGCAATGCCCATTTCTTTTATGTAGTATATTCCTACAGAGTGCTCTTCTAGAGTATGGATTCTCAACCAGCAGGAATTTGGTCCTCCATGGGATACTAGCAATGTCTGGAGACATATTTTGATTGTCACAAAGATGGGAGAGGGGATAATATGATACGGGTATGCAATGGGTAGACACCAGGGCTTCTAAATATCCTGCAATACATAAGACACTCCCCTACAACAAAGAATGACCCAGCCCAAATTATCAAAGGTTCAAAAATGCTCACTGTCACCTGCCTGCTCCTATCTATTTCTGATCCCCCAAACTGGGGCTAACATAATCAGGCTATTTCAACTAACAAATATTTTTGCTCAAAATTTCTTCAATCGTACTATATAGTCACTATGCATATGATGTTGTCTCTGTGGAAGAATAGAGACTGCCCTGGCCAGTGTGGCTCAGTTGGTTGGAGTCTTGTCCCATTCACCAAAAGGTTGTGGATTTGATTCCTGGTCAGGGCACATGCTCAGGTTGGAGGTTCTGTCCCTGGGCACAGCGCTTGTGGGAGGCAACCAATCGATGTTTCTCTCTCTCTCTCTCTCTCTCTCTCTCTCCCTCTCTCTCTCTCCCTCTCTTTCCCTCTCTCTTTCTCTCTCTCTCTCATCAATAATAAATACATTAATAAATAAATAAAAACTTTATTTAAAAAAAATAAAAAGTGCCCAGCCGGGTGTAGCTCAGCGGTTGAGCGTCTACCCAGGAACCAAGAGGTCGCCAGTTCGATTCCTGGTCAGGTCACATGCCCAGGTTGTGGGCTCCATCCTCAGTGGGGGGCATGCAGGAGGCAGCCAATCAATGATTCTCTCTCATCATTGATGTTTCTATCTCTCTTTCCCTCTCCCTTTCTCTCTGACATCAATAAAAATATATTAAAAATAAATTAAATAAAAAGAAGAAGAGAAGAAGCCCGAGGTATTCTTCAGGATCTCTTAATGAAAACATATGTGTGTTTAGGAGAGGAAATGGTTATTTCAAACCCAAACTACTTGTAGATGCCTTTTCTGCTAAGAGAGAAAGTGAGGTGGGAGAATAGATGGGGGCACCATACTTCTTATCACTGGGAAAGTAAATCCCAACATTGCGGTCT
The DNA here is from genome assembly GCF_000412655.1 of Myotis brandtii. Lineage (NCBI taxonomy): Eukaryota > Metazoa > Chordata > Mammalia > Chiroptera > Vespertilionidae > Myotis > Myotis brandtii. Next base: position 1,393,908 of record NW_005369989.1, read on the forward strand.
GTCGTGCTTTGTTCTTGCCAATCCTTTTATAACAGTTGCTAAGTCATTAATGACTATCAGGGACTGGAGAGGAAATACTGTGTTTTGTGTTTATATTACTCTATTGAAAATATAACATTGAAATTACAAACTGCATTGTTTAGTGTCACAGGTTGGGTTCTGTAAGAAGATACTAAAATGGAGTTGCTAGGAGATACGTATAGGGACCAACGTAGCTCTTTTTAGCTAAGACAGACATTGAAGGAGCTGCCAGTTGGAGGTCTGTACTGACTGCACCCCCTGTAGCTGGACAGAGATTCTTGCCTTTGTAGGGGATGTGACGTACATTTGGATCTGGTTTGCTAATATTGTGTTGAAGATTTTGTCATGGTTTCAAGAGAGGTATTTGTGTTTAGTTCTTTCCCCACTCCCCTCCCCTTTCTTGAAATTTCTGATGTTGTTATCAGGGAAATCCTGGCTTCATAAAATGAATTGGCAAGTGTTTCCGCCTCTTCTGTTCTATTAAAGAGATTATGCAAAATTGGTGTTAATTCTTCTTTAAACATTTGATAAAATTCTTAATTGAAACCCTCTGGTCCTGGAGATTTCTTATTTAGGAGCTTTTAACTTACAAATTCCATTTCCTTGATGGTGATAGGCCTATTCAGATCGTCGTTTTAATATTAGTTGGATTTGTGTATTTGTGATGTTTGAGCAATTGATTCATTTCTTCTAATTGTCAAATCGAGGGGCATAAAGTTGTTCATAATATTCCCTTATTATCGTTTCAATGCTACAAGTTCTGTAGTTATAATCCCTAATTCATTCCTGATATTTGTGCCTTCTCTCTCTTTTAAAAATTTGTTATTCTTACTAAACGTTTATTAGTTTTACTATTTTTTCCCTGAAGAACCAGCTTTTATTCATTGATCTTCTTTATTGTTTTTTGTTTTGTTTTCAATCCATTGATTTCTGTTCTTACCTTCATAATTTCCTTTTTTCTTTTCGCTTTGGGCTTATTTTGTATTTTTCTCCCTACTTTTTTGAGGTAGAAACTTAGATGATTGACTTAAGACTTTTTTTCACTTCTAATGTAAGCATTTGGTCTTATAAATATTCCTCTTAGACCTGTGTTATCTGTGCCCCAGAAAATATGATATGATATGTTGTATTTTGTTTTGGTTTAGTGCCATGTAATTTTTAAAATTTTTTGAGACCTTTCTCTTTGACCCAGAGATTATTTTAAAATGTATTGTTTATTTTTCATGTTTCTAGTGATTTTCCTGTTGTCTTTCCATTATTGATTTCTAATTTGATTACATTATAGTCAGAGAAAAGACTACATACATTTAATTCTTTTACCTTAGTGAATGTTCTATGTGCACTTGAAAATACTGTATATTGTGCTATTTTGGATGGAGTGTTCTATTGATTCTGTTGGTTGATTGTGTTGTTTAAATATTTTATAGCCTTGCTGAATTTCTGCCTATAAATTCCATCAGTTGCTAAGAGGGAATACTGGGAATTTTTTTCATTAAAACCACATTATACTGCTATAAAGTGTGAGTAAAAATGCCTAACTAGCCCGCTACATAAATTACATAAATGCAATTGTTTACATACAAGTTCAAGGAGTTTCTAGATTTTTCCATTGTGCTTGTAGAGACAGAAGTCTCTATTTAAAATCTCTCATCTTGGTAGAGGTTTTCATTCTCTTTCATGCCACAAGTAAAATAGAGTGTCTGATAGTCTTAAAATAGGGCAATACCTAAGAGGTCTTTATCACAGAGAGCTGGTGAAGTGATGTTGGCAGTTTGCATGTCATATTTCACAGTTTTGCCCATGCTTGGGCATGGCTGCTTTAAAATTAATAACAGCAGAAGTATCTCCAGGAATTGCAATTAGCGGTTGTGATATTTATAAACAGCCCTCTGAACATAGGGATGCCACAGGTGATGCTCCAAATGTCAATCATCTATCATACTGTAGTAGGTACAAAGTATATATGTTCGGGGTCTTAGTATATATTGACTCCATTTAGGTTAATAAATGTCAGGTAGACCATTTAATCATGTGGCGAGGAGACAAAGATGAGGCCTATATCAATTACATATTCCTATATTAAAACCACCCTAAAACAAAGGGGCTGAAAACAATAAATATTTATTATTATTATGTAGAGCAGTGGTTCTCAACCTTGGCTGCACATTAGAATCACCTGGGAATCTTTTTAAAATCCTGATTTCTGGGCCTCATCCTCCGGAAATTCTGTTTCTTTATTACTAATGTTGGGGCCCCACCCCATAGCAAAGAAACAGAATTTCTGGAGGATGAGGCCCAGAAATCAGGATTTTAAAAAGATTCCCAGGTGATTCTAATGTGCAGCCAAGGTTGAGAACCACTGATGTAGAGTCTTTGGTTCAGTTGAATAATTTTTCTGGTCTCAGCTGAACTAACTTTATGTGTCTGAGTTTCCTGTTGAGTTGGCAGCTCTGCTGATATTGGCTGGGCCCTATCACATATTTGAGGAATTGGTTGGCCATTGCCTGATCATTGATGCCATCCTAAGTTAGGACAATGTGAACTTCTTCAACATGGTCTCTTATTTCCCATGAGTTTATTGTGCTGATAGTGGTGCATATTTAGACTCTCAATATGCAAAGTGTCTTGAAAGGTAGGCCTAGAATTGACACACTGTCTCTCCTGCCTCGTTCTATTGGGCAAAGCAAATCACACGCCCAGTCCAGATGAAAAGAGAGAGGAAATAGACTTCCTGTCTTGATGGGAGAAGCTGCCAAGTCACATTGCCATGTGAGAGGATGCAGCATGGCCGATAATTGGGTCATTAATGCAATCCATCTTCCACAAGGCCTTTTAGCCGTCACTCTTGACCAGATTCCTTAAGCTGCAATATCTGAAAATAATTTCATTTTCAATCACTTAACCTTGCTTTAAAAAACTTTCTGCTACTTAAAAAAAAACCACAAAAAACTTTTTGAAGTTTTGCTCTTTGTCTTAAATAAATTGGGTACTTTTTGTTATTAGATGTTAATAGGAATAAGACTGTAAAACAAAGAGGGAGGCCAGGGAGAGAGGGAAGGAGAGATAGAGAAAGGGAAGGAAGGAGGGAAGGAGGGAGACAGAGCTAGAGAGAGAGAACAGCCTTGTATTATAAAATCCAGACTTCATATAGGTTTCTAGGGCAATCACAACAGTTGTTTATTCTGTTAGGTAGAATAGACCCTCCCTTGTTATTTAAAGATAATCCTGTCAAATGTAGTAGCTCTGTTGGAAGGCATTAAATGATTTATGCAGTATTGATAGAATCCTTTATATTTGCAAAGTGCTTTACAATCTCTCTAATTTTTCTATTAGTATTTAGGTATTTTTAAAAATTGACTTTAGAGAAAGGGAAAGGGAGAGATACAGAGAAACATCAATGAGAGAGAAACATCATTCAGCTGCCTCCTGCATGCCCTCTATTGGGGATCAAGCTGGCACCCCTGACATGTACCCTGCCCAGGAATTGAACCAGTGCCCTCTTGGTTCATGGGCTGATGCGCAATCGCTGAGCCACCCTAGCGGGCTAGTTAGGCATTTTTACTCACACTTTATAGCAGTGGTTAAACTCTTGTCCTACTATCATCTCTTCAATATTATCATAGAGCCAAAATGGCCTTTGAGAGGCCAGGAGATAAAGAAAATTTGGGGGTGTTTCATTTATTCTCTGTAGAAGAGAAGGTTCTGGAGACCATGTAATGTCCTGTGGAGTCCCCATTTCAATATTTTGTCACTGTGGTGGGTAAGTCCTTCTTTATGTGCAAACTTAATTTCTACCTTTTCTTCTTGTTCAGTCTTACAAGGGCATAGAAGGCAATGTGTTGGCCTCCTTCTAAGATCACTATTAACAAAATAGATATTGTCCTCCAGCTTTCACTGGAAAAGGGACATTTTTTCTAAAGTCATTGGGAGATTTCTAGCGATAGTTCCTTAATGCAAAATCAATCTGAGAGGCAGAGCAAAATAGTGTATATATGCCAGATAAATCAGGGTGAAAAACTAGTGTTCATTCATGTAGTTATTCAATCAATCAAATACTTTCTCTGGACCATGCACTGTTCTGGGCCTTGAGGTGATAAATAGGACACATTCCCTGCCCTCAAGAGCTCGCATTCAAGTCCAGGAAAAACAGACTCATAAATAGATAAATTATTATATTCTGTCACAGGTTAACAGGTGATTACTATACATTCTGTCATCCATGTTGTTTAAACTAAACATTTATAGGACAAATATTCTGACCTATTCCTATTTGCCATCTGCTGTAGTGAGATGCTTTGGGTCTTTCTTGCACGGAGCTATTGTCTGCTCGTTCAGCCAAAGATTATTTGTTGCATTCTAATTCCTCTAGGACTTAATACTAGATTCTTGAGGTTTTTCCACAGTGTAGCAAAAAAAAAAAAACTCATACTATTTTAAAAGCGCCATGGAAAAGCATACTTTTGAGAATGAACCACTTGGTAATAACTTGGACCAGTTGGGCAGTTGTGTGGTGTTGTGCTTTATTTGGATAATTGAGACTGGGATAGTTTCAGGTGGAGACATTTGAATAAGTGACTCAGCTCTCCTGTGAGGTTTTTGTGATGGGCCTCATGACCCCAGAAAGCCTGCCGTCAAGGAGGTACTTGAAACAGTAAAATGAATACATGAGCAGAGATGAGGTCAAGTCATTAATCAAATTCCCTAACTATGGCTAGGAAAACCCTGCACATAAAGTGTCACGAGAATAGGAAGTAGAGATGGTGTGGGATCCTTATCAAGTAGAGATAGTTGGTGTTAGCATCTTTGTCAAACAAAGGGAAAATTGTCAAACAAAAGGAAAGTTTGTATTTTTGGATGAATTCAAGTGGGGAGAAGGAACTACTCAAACACAGATTCTCCATCACTTAGCAGAGAAATAAAGCATTTGGAGATGCTATATGAAAATCAGTTCACTGATTACCTTGTCTCTACCAACCAGAAGGAGGATTGGAAATCCTCAGTGAAGTGCTACTAAAGTTTGTGCCAATGACAACACTGATTTGGGAGTGTCACAGACCCTATTTAATGTACAGTAAAGAGGAATAGGGTGTATATAAAAAGTAGTATCTGAGATTCATATGTTTATAATTATGAGTTAGATTACTTAAGATCTTGGGTATTCTTATACCTAAGGCTCAAATTTGTTGGCCTGTTCTAGAGAGATGAGTTCGATTTCTAAGTGCATTAGTCAGGATAGGCTAGGTTATGCTACTGTAACAATAATCTTTCAATTTCAAGGTCTTAACACACATTTTTTTTCTTTTTGGTCAGGGAAGAAAGCAGGTATCGTGGCTCTTCTGTCAAATCTTTCCAATAGTGTATAGATAGTTAACCTGCAAAATAAAAGTTAGCAGAACTGCAAAAACATGTTTTTGTTCTAGCTTCCACTTTGGCAATCTCAGGACTGAATATAAGAAGGTGTTCTTGGTTCACCTCCAAATAGAAGGCACATTTCTTTGGCAGGTTTTTCCATTCTCGTATTTTAGCTGAATGAGACTGGGAACCAGAAGAACTGGTTCATTTATTATATGTGATTATAATTAAAGAGGATCTGGTAGGTTTTTTTTTTTTGAAAGAAGTTAAAAATAAAAGTATGAGAGATTAAAATTCATACACGCAGAGCATGTTACTGTAGAAAAATACTTTGCTTTAGGTAGTATTCATCAACTCAGAAATTGTCTGATTTTTTTTTTTATCACCTAGTAATATTTAGAAACCCTGACTATTTTAGCTGTACTGTAGTGACTAATTTGTCCTGGTGCAGTTAACATAAACCATGCAGTTACCTTGATTTGTGTCATTTCAAACAACTGAAATTTGTTTTTATATCAAACGAGGGCCCGGTGCACGAATTCATGCACCAGTGGGGTCCCTTGGCCTGGCCTGCAGGATTGGGCCGAAACTGGCTCTCCGACATCCCACGAGGGGTCCCAGATTGCAAGAGTGTGCAGGCCAGGCTGAGGGACCCCACCGGTGCACCATCGGTGCTGGGGAGGGATGTGGGAGGTTGGCCAGCCAGGGAGGGCTCCAGGGCGTGTCCAGCCCATCTCGCTCAGTTCCAATCCACCGAACCTCAGCAGCAAGCTAACCTACTGGTCAGAGCATCTGCCCCCTGGTGGTCAGCGCATGTCATAGCAAGTGGTTGAGAGGCCTTAGCATATCATTAGCATATTATGCTTTGATTGGTTGACCAGATGACCAGACACTTAGCATATTAGGCTTTTATTATATAGGATTGAAGATCTCATTCTTCGCTATCAAAACCTTTGTGAACTCTGTTGTAATAAGATGGAGTTAGTGAAGAGTTTTTCAACCTCAATACTATTGACAATTTGGGCGACATCGTTCTTTCTTGCGATGCAGCTATCTTGTGCATTGCAGGGTGTTTAGGAGTAACCTAAACTTTCCTCACTAAATGGCAGTGACATCTTTCTCTGGCCCCATTTTGACAATTAAAAATGTCTCCAGATACTTCCCAATTTCCCCTGGGTATCTCCCTTCTCTCCCCAACCCTCCAGGGTTGAGAACCAGGGATGGGTACCCAACTGAGTTAAAGGTAACAATAGTTAACCAATTGACTTTTTATTTTTATGGGATTCTCATTGATAGAGAACAATCAGAATGTTCAACTATAGCTTTAATCATAACAAGCCAATTCCTTTTAAAACACATTCAGTTTCCCAATTTCATGTAGCAATCATTTGCGCAGAGATTTTATACATTGCCATAGATTTTATAAATTGTCTCAGTTGGCAAGGACCTGAGAAGTCATCTATTGAGACTCCTTTTTGACAGATGAGGAAACTGAGGATCAGGGAGGTGGCTTGCCCAGGTTAGAGGCAGCCCATCGACACTGACAGCACAAGATAAATAGTGCTGTCTTCCTAATGCACTTTGAAGGAGTGCTTAGACCTAATGATTTTCTATTCTGTGTCATTTTATGCTGACATCGTTTCTACAGAAACAGGGCCAGAGTGCTTTGGAATAATTTGCCATCACTCTTAAAGAGAGTCAGGAAGAAAAGAAATAGGGGCACCAAGGTGGCTTTCATCAAAGGTCTCTTCCTGCAGCTATTTTATCTGGATCCAAGATCTGCAGTCCCAGGGCTGTAGCTCGCCCCTGCCGCGGTTTTGAATTCATTTTCCCCATGCAGATTTTTCTAAAGAAGCAAAATGTGTTTTGGATTATTAATGCTACTTTTTTTGTGAAATGTTTAGCAGACCTTATATTATTATGCTTTTGATGTGCACTTTTAATGCCAGGAGATGGAATATTACAATGTTCACCTGAGAAAAAATGGAGCCCAAGACCCAACAGGAAGATGAAAACAGAAAGATGACCCTTTAGAAGAAATAAAGCTAACATCTTAGAGGTCAATATATGCTTGGTACATTCACATTAAGGATAATAACACGGCATTATAGAATTAAGAAATGTAGGGGACTCATGGTAGCATTTGGATTATGGAGAACAAATATGGAGAAGCATTCATATCTCACTTCCCCTTCTCATGCCATGATAGATGTTATTAACCAATCTTGACACCCTTGATGGACACAGGCTCATTATCCTTCTCAAGACAGCACTCTACGAAGTCACTACCAATTGCTTAGCATTGACAAGCAAATCTATCTGGGATTTAAACATACTTTTCATCTTACAGATAAACCATCTGGACATCATTTTTTTAAAGGTAATAACCCCAAATCATGCAACCAGTCATTTAAAGTATTTGAACCAGAGCATGTAATTTTGGACTTCCTGGCTATTTGGCTGAGGTGTTTTTGTTTGTTTGGTTGGTTGGTTGTTTTTTTTCCCTTTCTACCAGGTTGGGAGATTGGACTGGAAATTTTTCCACCAGAACATATATGATGGGGAAATAAACATGTGCCAAGTATGGATTAGGGCAGTGATGGCGAATCTATCACACACGTGTCAGAGGTGACACGCGAACTCATTTTTTTGGTTGATTTTTCTTTGTTAAATGGCATTTAAATATATAAAATAAATATCAAAAATATAAATCTTTGTTTTACTATGGTTGCAAATATCAAAAAAATTTCTATATGTGACACAGCACCAGAGTTAAGTTAGGGTTTTTCAAAATGCTAACATGCCAAGCTCAAAAGGTTCGCCATCACTGGATTAGGGCAACAACTCTAAAGAGTTGGATGATTGCAGATCAGCCTTGTTGGCAGCAGAGAATGGGGAATGACCTTCTCCTAAGAAAGCTGGTGGTCCAGGGTGACTGCAGCCACCGTGCCTTGCAGAACAATGCTAGTGAAGGGATAGTGCTTCCAAAGCTCTGGACTGCGCTGGGAGTTAGACAAATATGATGCATGACTAAAGAATGGCTCAACCTCCTCTCTGATCAATGGAGTTCTTCTTTGAAAGAACCAGAGACTTCCTTGAGGTTCCATAAGGGAGGGAGGATAGAGAGTATCCAGAAAGAGGCCAAATAAGCCGGACTTGAAATGAAGAGGAAGATTTGGGGGTCTTTCCTCTCATGCCATAGTGCTCCCTCAGGAAAGGTGTCCCTGGCCTGGTTGCTTCTATCTGTTCTGCCATTAACTGCCCCATTATTTCTCTCTCTTCAGAAAAAAACAAAAAACAACAACCACATTTCTTTGCCTCATTGCTCTTACTTACTTATAGCTTCTGTTCTTTATAAGACTTGTGTGTCCACAAAAAAGGAAATGGCTACAAACAAGTACCTTTCAATAATAACTTTAAATGTAAACGGACTAAAT
>NW_005369989.1:1402984-1425937 GCF_000412655.1 Myotis brandtii
CAGTGATGGTGAACCTATGACACGCGTGTCAGAGGTGACACACGAACTCATTTTTTTTGGTTGATTTTTCTTTGTTAAATGGCATTTAAATATATAAAATAAATATCAAAAATATAAATCTTTGTTTTACTATGGTTGCAAATATCAAAAAAATTTCTATATGTGACACGGCACCAGAGTTAAGTTAGGGTTTTTCAAAATGCTAACATGCCAAGCTCAAAAGGTTCGCCATCACTGGATTAGGGCAACAACTCTAAAGAGTTGGATGATTGCAGATCAGCCTTGTTGGCAGCAGAGAATGGGGAATGACCTTCTCCTAAGAAAGCTGGTGGTCCAGGGTGACTGCAGCCACCGTGCCTTGCAGAACAATGCTAGTGAAGGGATAGTGCTTCCAAAGCTCTGGACTGCGCTGGGAGTTAGACAAATATGATGCATGACTAAAGAATGGCTCAACCTCCTCTCTGATCAATGGAGTTCTTCTTTGAAAGAACCAGAGACTTCCTTGAGGTTCCATAAGGGAGGGAGGATAGAGAGTATCCAGAAAGAGGCCAAATAAGCCGGACTTGAAATGAAGAGGAAGATTTGGGGGTCTTTCCTCTCATGCCATAGTGCTCCCTCAGGAAAGGTGTCCCTGGCCTGGTTGCTTCTATCTGTTCTGCCATTAACTGCCCCATTATTTCTCTCTCTTCAGAAAAAAACAAAAAACAACAACCACATTTCTTTGCCTCATTGCTCTTACTTACTTATAGCTTCTGTTCTTTATAAGACTTGTGTGTCATAATCTCCCACAGCTCTTACTCATTAATCCCCTCTCCACATTTCTTTTCATCTCCCTCCTCCACTGTTAAGTACCTCTTGCTCTCGGAATTTCCTGTTTTACATCTTGAAGAAAGAGAATCTGATTGGCCTACCTGTCCTATAATTTAGAGGTTTTCAACGTATGATCCCCTGACCACTAGCAGCAGCAGAAGCTGGGAATTCATTAGAAATGCAAATTCTCAGGCCATACTGCAGAGCTCTGGGGTTGGGGCCCAGAAATCTGTTTTAAGAGGCTTCCGGGTGATTTTAAAGCACATTTAAGTTTGAAAAACATAATCTAATCCCAGGCCTATGGATTGGCTACTCTAGTGGTCAAGTTCTCACCGCTGGTCCAGTGAGCTGTGGAGGTGCCATTGGAGTTGCGTAGAGAAAAAAGAGTGCAGAGAATGACCTGGTATAAAACATGGCTACCAGGGCTGTCTCTCCCTTGGTGACTATGGATGGAGCATGTACAACAAAGACTAACATTTCTCATATATCCTCTGTCTAAACAAGCACAGAGACTGGAATCCAAATTCCAAATCTTAATTTTAATTGTACCTCTATATCTTAGAAGTTTTCTGACCATACTCAAGGCACTTTTCTCTTGTAGTCTCACTTTATTCATAGGCTAAAGATAGACAGCAATGCTCTATCTGTAAGGACCAAATTATGATAATAGCTAATATTTAAATAGACTTTGCAGTTTATAGCACATTTACTCATGTTTCTCAATTGGCCCCTTGGGTAAACATATGTAAATGCACTTGTGAGCTGCAAGCTACTATAAAACTGTAGCTCTTGTGGTTATTATATTTCCCAGGAATGCTGGAGGAGGAGAGAGATTTTCTGTGGTCAGACCCGCCCACACATGCAATGACCATGAGCTTCTACCCCATGGATCTGGTACTGTGATCTGATTTTGTAAAGAGAGTATGCGGAAGCCCTCATTTCTAATGCTTGAGTAGGCCTTGAACCAGGCAGTGTACACCCCCTTGCTATTTGAATTTATTTAAAACTGGGCTTTTATTTTAAAAAATTATATTAACCACATGTGATTTTCCGAGAATGTCATAGACTCAAAAGTCATAACTTTGGAAGCTTATCAAAATTTATTCATGGTATGAATTTAATCTCCATCAATGAGGATCTCCATACTCCGAGTTCCCATGACATCTATAGTTGATGGTCTCTCATAGATCAGTTCTCAAAGTGAGGTCCTTGGACCAGCAGCATCCATGTTATCTGGGAACTTGTTAGAAATACAGATTCTCAGGATCTACTACTGCAGACCTACGGCATCAGACATTCTGGGGGTGGGGCCCAGCAATCTGTGTTTTAATAAGCCTTCCAGATGATTTTTGGTGATGCTAAAATTTAAAAAGTCACTGTCACAGCTCTTCTGAGTTATGCTGAGTATTTTTTTGAGAGTAGGGTTGGTCCGTTAACTCTTTCCATTATCTTCCTCATAGTGCCTTGCTCAGATAACATGCTCAGTAACCATTGGCAATGGCAGGGTAAGATGTGAGGAATGCCAAATTGGGAGCCAGGAGATCTCAATCCAAGTCTTGGATTGGTTACTTAACAATTACCACACAAGCTCGTGTCCATGGACTGTTGTGACATCAATGTGTCAAAGTTAGAATATTTCACTTAAATCTTTACTTTGAGTGAGTCTTCTTGTTTTGGGAATTCTTGGTATTGAATGAAAAGTCACCTGTTCAATCCACTTGAACCCTGAAACCCAAACTTGTATCTTCTCTCAAGCTCTTGAACGCGTGTTCCATTGTGAACAAATATCGCTACATGTTCACACTTACCACTGAGTGATCTCTCCACCTCTTCATGCCTAACTGGAACCCCAGTTTTCTAGAAGGCTACTACTTGCCTTGTAGCATTCTTCTATAGAAGCCGCGCCATCTTTCCTGGCTCCTTACTGCCAATTTCACAACTGTCCACACTTAGGAAAACATTATCTTATTATCCCCCTAGCAGCCTTCTCCAGCCTACTTAGTCACCTGCTGTCAGCATTCCCTAATGTGAGAATTGATTATAATCCACGACCTCACCTCAAATCCTGACACCTGGGAACCTTCAGTACCTCTAACCCTTTTCTTACTTTATTTTTCTATTTTGTGAGTCTCAGACCTAACACAGTCTTGATCGCAGAGAAACTACTAAATCATTTCTCACTGGATGATTTTGAAGAACAGCACATGGTGAAGATAGTTGAGGTCTCAAATCCTGACACCTGGGAACCTTCAGTACTAACCCCTTTCTTTATTTTTCTATTTTGTGAGTCTCAAACCTAACACAGTCTTGATCGCAGAGACACGACAAATCATTTCTCACTGGGTGATTTTGAAGAACAGCACATGGTGAAGATAGTTGAGGGTCATACATGAGAAGAGTTTAAGGGTTCTCAAATTTGTCAGTGATAAAATCTAAATTCTAAAATAATTCCTTGGTCTATGAATTTGGGGCTGAATGAGTTGGGTCTATTTTAGTACTGAGCATGCTTTCTAAGCTTCACATATCCTTCTCACTCTTCTTAGAGGAATTTTCTGGACAGATTCTGAAACATACCTTTTTAAAATGTAAAACTCCAACATGGACATTATTTTAAAAGTTCAAAAATATAAAAGTCCTATGTAATTCCAATTATGATGTTGGTTGTTGTTTTTAGGTACTTATTGTTTATCTGTTATGATAGTCTACTACTTATAAAGGTTTTTTCTTTTTAATCAGTTTTTTTTCTTATTACTAAGTGTCCTTTGGCATTCTTTAAGATGATTATGTAATTCCTCTTTCTTGGTCTAATGATGTAATGCATTTTGTTAATAGATTCTCTAATATTAAACCTCTGTTACATCCCTTGGATAAACTCTGGTTGGTCATAAAGGATTAAAAAAATTATTTAAGTATTGACTCCATCTTACTATTGTTTTTGCTCAGGGATTTGTATCTTAATTTTAAGAAGATTCCATTTTCAACTATACATCCTCACAGAGAAACAGCTTTTTAACTTTTAAAATATTTTTTAAAATTTATCTGCACTATTTAAAATGCAAACGGTACAGGATATAAAATGAAAATTAAAACTTCTTCTATCTCAAACATGCCCTAACTTTACCCCTTACTATGAAAACAACTCTTTTTTTAAATGAAAATCTATAGAAATTTTTATGCATATTAAATTATATTATATGTGAATCTATTTAATACAAGGAGGTTATTCATGTTATAATGTTATATGCTGTAATTTCTTTTATTTGAGATGCTTTATTATGGAAATATTCCCCATGAACAACAACAGCAAAAGCCATTACAATTGTATGTTGTTATTTTGTAATAAATACATTTTGAAGATCTTTCAACATTGCCAAAAACAGAGTAAGAGGTGCCTAATAGTTCATTGGATGACAATGTAGCATCGTTTGATTAGTCTCTTATTGATGACCATTTGTCCAGACTTTCAATACTATAAACCAAGCTGCAACACACATCTTCATGCACACATCTGTATACATCTGTATATTTTATGGACAGATACATATTTCATTTCAGTTGGATCAAAGTTCGCTTGTATGTTCATCAAACACCAAAATCCATAAAGTTGATAGGAAAGAGGTAGATGATTAAATACTTAAAAAGAAAGGTGTATAATAACTTCCGCAGTCATTGAACTTCTCATCATCTCAGTTTTCTCATTCCTGTACATTTTGCTAATTTTTAACATTATGATTAATTGCTCCAATTTGCACTAAGAAGTGATTTGTTCTTGACATAGAAAGTAAACCCATATTTTACATTGTTGGGTAATAGTCTTACTGAAGGTTAGCAAACCTCAGGTCCAGCCTCCACCAAGCACCTAGCTGGCACCTGGAAGGGTCATCATTGAAGTCATCTTGGCTTCTTTCCTTGTAAGCTCTCTCTACCTTTTCTCTGCAGGGTCATAATGAAAACCATAAAGAGCCTTTATTTCTACTCATCATCTACAAGAACTCTACCTCTGAGGGTGTTTAATTTCAAATTCTCCACAGCCTTAAACAAAATTTGAATCTCTTTCACTTTTTAAAAGAAAAGGCATTTCCGGCAAACATTCAGGAAGAACTGGTAGCAGAAAGTCCCATTTGGTCCCCAAGCAGTTGTGCTTTTAATAAACTCCAAGGAAGTGCCCCAAAGTTGCCCTCAATTGCAGCCTCTTTCCTCGCTCCCCAGAGGACAGTGCCACCGTTCAACCTTTACCCTGCTAGTTCTGCCTGTTTCCCTGTCTCTGTTAACAATTAGGATGCTTCTGTCCTCGCTCACTTTACCCCACTGTGTCCTCACTGCTCTGTTGACATACATGTTGTCTCCTCATTTATCCCAGCCCTTCCCTGTGGCTTTCTTTTATGAGTGAGGCACAGCTGGGCTCTCTCCTCCTGTTGGAATTCACCCAGGCCCTGTGCTGACTATTCTACCATAGCTACAGGAGACAGGGCCAGGTCATTATAAAAGCGAATAAAGCTTCTACCCATTTTTTTACATTTAAAAATCATAAATGTCCCCCCACTGTAGCCCTGCAGAGCCTCATTTCAGCTGCTGTATCTTGTTTATGTGTTTACGTGAGGTTGGTCAGGTTTCTGAGTCTCCCCAAGAAGCGCAGTCATTGCACCCCAAAAATTAACCTTTGTCCACCACTGTGGTGGGAGAGGCCGCATCAGGTTCTGAGTCACACAGTCAGGACATAACCTGGCAGGGAGAAACCTGGGGGAATCAATATCTCAACCTCTCTCCTCTTCTCCTCTGAGCTCCAGCCAGTGACCAAGTAAACTCGCCTAGCATTCAGAAGGCCAGGGAAATGGTTGATGAAGTTAACAGAGACAGCCTCTTAGAGTCCAGAGCAGAGTGAAGAAAGGTGGAAAGGGTGTTTGACAGGACAAATGAAAACTAAACAGCACAAAGTTGCCTCCAGGATATGGATGTCTGGAATGCAGAGGGCTAAAGCCATGGGTGTAGGAATCAATAGTTTAAAGTGGTCATATAATCCATGAATGTGGATGAAGAGCATATAAAGTCAGGATGGAGCCCTGAGGACCACCAGTATCCATAGTAGAAACTCCTGAATGGGCCTCCATTGCCCCCTTGGAAGAATGAGTAGGGAACTGCATAGAGCGGTGGTCTGTTGGTTGTTGTTGTTCTTTAATTTTTTTTATTTATTTCAGAGAGAGAGAGAGAGAAACATCAATGATGAGATGGTGGTCTGTTGGTTGTTGTTGTTGTTGTTCTTTAATTTTTTTAATTTATTTCAGAGAGAGAGAGAGAGAGAGAGAGAAACATCAATGATGAGAGAGAATCATTGATTGGCTGCCTCCTGCATACCCCACACTGGGGATCAAGCCTGCAACCCAGGCATGTGCCCTTAACTGGAATCGAACCTGGGACCCTTCAGTCCACAGACTGATGCTCTAACCACTGAACAAATCTGGCTAGGGCTCTGTTGGTTTTTTTTAAAATGCCCTTTTATGCTATGAATCAAACTACTTGCAAGTTGTTGACTCCCCAAAATTGGCCAGTCAGTGATTATTTTTCATTCTCTTTGCAATACAGTTTTCAAGCTTTCCATCCTTATTATTTCTTTAAATGCCTAATCATCACTCCCGGGACACACTTGCTTCCTGCTAATGATGTGTACTTGCTGAGGCTGTATTTTGTGTTTTTTGATCCCATCATCTCATTTCCCACCTCAGGTTGGCAGGTAAACAGGCAGGGAAGGCATGATTCTTCGGTGGCTGGAACTCCCTAAGAGAAAATGGGGATGGAAAACACAAATTTGGGAGAACTAAAACATTATTGGAAATTAATATTTTAGAGAAGAGAGGGATAAAAAAACAGAGAAATAATCAGAAGGAATGAGAGATGAGAGCAATTCTAAAAGCTTGTTTGTCAACTGAACAGGAGGCTGGAATCTCAGTGGGAATAAGTAGAGGTAGGAAATCTGGAAAAAAGGAATGGCCTTTGGAGGTCAAATTCAAGGGGCTTGCTGAGCAAAAACAGCCTTTGGGTATGTGTTTGGGGTTGAGGGTTCCTAGAGTTGCTGCTGTGTTAGTCAGGAAACTACATTGAAAGCAGAGTCTATGACAATACGTAAGTGATGAGTTCAAGGCCCCAGTTAGGATTTGCAAAGGGGCTCTAGTGACTGAAAGGAAATTGGAAATCAAAGCCTGAGCAGAAGGCTAATTAGTTAAGCTTATTGGAATCAAATGGTGAAGATTAGAGAGTGAGGCTACTGCTGCCTGATGCTCATACAGATACCTGGGCACCAGTCCACAGTGGGCACACTGGATGTAAGTTTCCATTCCATCTCTGCAATTGTTGAGGGTGCAACCTGGCAGGACATGAGAAGTGTCTTTTCATTAGCAGGTGTATATAATCTATTGCCTTCACACCACCCATTCTAAAACTGAGTCATTAGTGCCAGAAAGGTAAGTGGAGAGCTGTGGGACCGTCAGGGATACTACTACCTAAGCCTGGTGGAACCTCGAAAGTTGGGGAGGATTTACTTTGGCACAGAGTGGAGAGGTTACAGGTAGAAGGGACAGCATATGGCAAAGCATAGTAGTATGTGTGGGTATTGAAAATTAGGCTGCGCAATTGACAGAATTTTGTGTCACTTAGTCTAGAAGTTAAAAATCTCTAAGACCAATGAATTTTTAATGTAGTTCTTCAGTCATTTAGTAACCAGATACTACAACCTTTTTCAAATATATGTTATCAGCATCCCACTCAGTTAGCTTTCTTGGATTTGCTAACTCATGTTCATATTGTAAGGGCTGCGGCGATGGAAATGATAGGGGGTTAAAGAAAAGCCCAGAGGAAGATGATGGAACCCAGCTTTGAGGAGTCAGTGGAAATTTCCCAAGAAAGAGACACTTAAGTTACATCCAAACGGTGAGTAAGAGGTAGCCAGGTGAGGAGGGCAGTTAGGGAAGAGTTTTGCATCAAGAGTGAGGTAGATATTAAACATGGCCTCAATTCTTTACCTCTCTGGATTAATCAGGCCCATTGCCATGTAACTCTGCAGTGTCTCCATCCCCCAACTCTGGGCTCAGCCATATGGCTTGCTTTGGCTAATGAGATTTTAGTAGACATGATGCAAGCAGAGGCTTAAATGAGCAAATTTTCATTTCTGGTCGGCCTCTTCTTGCACTCTTCATCATCACGAGAACATTCCCTGTGAGGATGCCAGAGGATAAGAGATATGGAGCTGAGTCTAGTTGCTGTGGTCATCCAGCTGAAGCCATCCTAGCAGAGCCACAGTCAGCCAGTCCTTAGACATGTGACTGAGTCCAGTCTAGATCAGCAGAGCCACCTACCTTAGTGCAAGAGTAGTGAACGCATACGGTTACACGCCATCACGGTTTGTTATGTGCCTTATTGTGGTATTAGATAACTGAGAGCAAAAGCTTGGGGGCCAGTGAAAAATAGGGTATTAAAATCACTGAAAGGAGCTGAAACAGTAACCGTTCTCATTGGTTATCTTAATATATTGTCTCTGGACTGCCATGGAACAGTTTAGAAACAGTTCCCCTTGTATGATCAATACCAATAGAAAGACTGTTGAAGAGTCTTGAGGCAAATTCAGATGTGGGTTCTATTGACCTTAGTCAAGGAAATTGAAGCCAGCTTAGCAGAGTCTTATAGCTAAAGAGCCCCGACTTAGTGATGGAGGAAGATTTCAATGGATTACTTATTTAGTATCCCTGAGTAAAGATTTAGAAACAATCCATAGTCCTCTCTTTTGTTTCTCCCAAATTGGAATACAACCTGATATTGCTGGGACTGTCAGATATGCCATTTAAACATGGAATCAATCAAATGACTAAAGCTCATGAAAAACAAGGCAATTAATAACCTGTTCCTGTGTTAACACGTTCTTTAATGACCTAAACATTGAACCTAGTCCTCTATCTAGTCCAGCAGTTCTCAGACTCCTATGTGCATCAGAAACACTTGAAAGGCTTGTTAAAATCACAGTGCTGGGCCCCACTCCCAAAGTTTATGACACAGGTGATCTGGGGAAGGTCCAAGAATTTTTGTTACTAACAAGTTCCTAGGTGACGCTGGTTGAGCTGGCTGGAAACTGCACTTTGAGAACCACTGTTTCCATGACGATGCTGGTTAATTTTATGAGTCAACTTGTCTAGACTGTGGTGCTCAATTGTTTGGTCGTACCCTGGTCTAGATGTTGCTGTGATTAACAATTAAATCGGTAGACTTCGAATAAAGCAGATTAACCCCTGTGATGTGGGTGGACTTTATACAATCTTTGGAGGCCCCAAGAGCAAAGACTAAGGGTTCCAGAAGGGATTTTGCCTCAAGACTGTAAACTAGAAATCTTGCCTGAGTTTCTGGCCAACTGTTAGCCTGAAATCTGGATTTAAGGCTGCAACTTCAACTCTTATGTGAATTTCCAGCCTACAAACTTCAGACTAGTCCGTCCACACAATCATGTGAGTCAATTCCTTAAAATCTCTCTCTCTCTCTCTCTCTCTCTCTGCGCTGCACTATGGTTGCATTATAAACTATTTACCACAGATGATGTCCTAAACAACTTGGTATTATTTTAACCTTATCAGCATTATATAATTCATGATTCCTGGCCCACAGTTAGCATTTAATAAGTATTTTGAATGAATAAACTAGTGGAATAATGACTTCTGTTTTTAATGAAATTTATTAATGCATGAAAGGGCTATAAAAATAAAGAACTACCAATTAGCCCTAAGAAATTGTATAAATACATGCATATATTTTTACTTTACCAGGCTCACCAAAAACCTGTGAGGACAATAGCTGCTAGATAAATCAACAAGCTGGTATAGTGATAACTGGAACATTGGTAATTTAACTGTAGGCTCATTCATCCATTCAACAAGCACTTATTGAGTGCCTACTGTGTATCTGGCACTGTGTATTACTTGACACTCATTATGCCATTTTTCTTCAACTTTCTTAAGAAATTTTTATGAGCAATAGTAAGACAATATATTTCCACACATCTAGAAAATTAGACTTGATTTTCTTACATTTTAGAAATTAAAAGAAAATTAAGCAAATGGCACTAGAATTAGAAAGAATGAGCAATTCATTAGGCAAGAAGAGTATTAACTAGAAATCAGGAATCTCTTTACTATTTTAGCATGCACTTGAGCTTAATTGGGGAAGTTTTGAATATGGGGTGATGAGTTGAGTTGTTAATACAAATAACACACCTTTTATGTACTTAATAAAATCCAAGAGTCTGGGATGCATTTACATTGTAGACAATTTATCTGCAGGAGTCAGTGAGTTGAGTAATAGAAAGGGATAATAGGAAATCAGTGGCTGAGAAACCTATAAAGTAAATTAACGCGCGCCTTACTTTATTAATTTATAACAATAATGTAATGGATAAATCAATGAGGAGTGCTTTGAGAGAAATGGAGAGAAGAGTTCCTCCTTTTTTCCAATTTGTTGAAATTATTTCCTCTGCAGATGAAATGGAGAGAAGAGTTCCTCCTTTTTCCAATTTGTTGAAATTATTTCCTCTGCAGATGAAATGTTGGCCAGAGGTAAAGAAATGTCCCATTCTTGGGACAAAAAGAAGTACAAGTGTGTGCTTAGCAGAATCTGGGGGTGCTCTGCTTGATCCCCTGGGCCTTATGGTTTTAGCGCTCCCTTTGACTTCCAAATGCTGGTATTTGCATCTCTTTGCCTGAAGACTCTTTTCCAAAGCCTCCACATTAGGAGGCTTGCAGTACTTGGGAAATAACTATTTCCTGCTCCTCAGTAGCCTTCAACCAATGACTGATAGGTGTGAACTAGGTGTACTGGTTAATAATGCGAATTTTTTTCAATAGATGTACTTACACATATGTTGATACATATGTGATTTGATATGTATGCTATTTTGTTGTATTGCTCCTTCAGATTACCACTTGTTCCGATCGATGGCACACGCACTTTCTGAGCAGCACTTCAAAATGTACGAAGAAGTGGAAAATTGGGTCTCTGGTCTGCCTCAAACAAGAAAAGTTCTATTGGGACGGTATCTACAAATTACCTGAAAGATGGGGGAAATGTATAGCTAGCGATGGACATTACTTTGAATAAAGCACTTTTGATGTTTCTCTTGAAATTATTGTGTTTTCCTTGATTACAAAATCCGCATTATTATGGGTAATAATATGGATTAATTATTAACCAGTTAATAGTGCAGATGAACTATTAATCGGTTAATAATACGGATTTTGTAATCCAAGGAAAACACGATAATACTCTTACTGCCATTTTTAAATGTAAAAATATCTATGATGTTAACACCTTCAGAAAATTTGACATGAAGTTTTGAAGCTTGTCGTCAATACAACAAAATAGCATACATATCAAATCGCATATATATCAACATATATGTAACTCCATCTATTGTAATAACCTGCATTATTAAGCAGTACACCTAGTACATACCCCACCTTCCTGTTGCTTGGGTGCTATAACTCCGAGGTATTCTTTTACAGTTTCCACTCAGGATTCAGCCCCATTTATCTACAAGGGAAGCTGGCTGGATGGGCTGCCTTCTCTCCCTGTGTCTCTTCCCCACTTTCTTAGCAACACTTCCTGCATCTCCCAAGTAAATGCTGCCACTTAAATCCCTGCTTGGGGTGGCTTCTGGGAAAACCCAAACTAAGAAGGAAACAAAGAACATTGGCTCTTTGTGCCTATTATTCTTTGTTCAACCTGGGAAAGGGGCCTGATTTTTCAGCTCCTCTAGTCCTGATTTGCAAGTAATGGTTCCAAAATCCCAGGTTTTCAGGGACTTAAGGAGCTGGTTTTGGGTAGGATTCTGCTGACAGAGGAACATTCTAGATAGATGGGCAGTTATTTTAAGGCCATTTAGCTGAACTGTTCTTTCTTGACCTCTCCCCATCCGTGGTGTCCTGTAGCCTTCTCATCAACACACAGTTTCAGATGACAGATTAGTGATTATCAGATTGAGTTTTATTCATTTTTCATTGGAGACAGTAAACATGTATCTCACTAACATTAAGAAGCATTTTTCTTCTTTTACTCCTTGCATTGCAGTCTTAATTAGCAGTTTGTGCGAGTTACATCCTGCCTATTGGAGATGCCCATTTCATTTAGGGAGAGAATTTCCCCTTTCGAAACTATGTGTGTCTCTGTGGAGGAAAGTTGTGTGATAGGAAATTTTCTCCCAGCCATCATCTTCCCCTTTAACTACAGTAAATAGTCTTCTCACTCACCTCTTGTTTCTTTTTCTAAAACCACAAGGATTTATTTTCTAGCTAGCAGCTAGAATGGTCAGTTAAGACAGAAATTCCATTTATGATCTTTCTCCATAAAGCCCTCCAGTGGCTTCTTCTTCTTCTTTTTTCTTTTTTAATATTTTTTTTTTTATTGATTTCAGAGAGGAAGAGAGAGGGGGGGAGAGAGACATCAATAATGAGAGAGAATCATCCATTGGCTGCCCCCTGCATGCCTCCCACCAAGCTCACAACCCTGGCATGTGCCCTGACTGGGAATCGAACCTTGACCTCCTGATTCTTAGGTCCAAGTTTAACCACTGAGCCACACCAGGCTCAACCACTGACCCATGCCCAGCCCTACTCCAGTGGCTTCTAATGCACTTCCTGTAAAATCCAAGCTCTTCCCCCATATTACAGGGTCCCATAGCCTCATGCCCTTCAGTGCTTTGTTCACATGCCACCTCAGATAGGCCTCTCCTGACCACCCTATTTGAACTTGCAAGTTTATCTGTAGCACGCCTATCTCCCTTCCCTGCTTTGTTACTGTTACAGCACTTACCACTATGCGAGTTACTGCATGTCTGCTTATTTGTTGATTACCTTCCTTCACTCGGACAGGGCTTCTCTCACTTAGAACTCATTTGAAGTTCATCCATCTCATTGTGTGTGTGTCAGTGGCACATTTTTTATTGGTGAGTAGTATTCCACTGTGTGTTATCCATTCACCAGTTGAAGGACTTCCATCCAGATTGTTTCTAGTTTGGGGCAATTATCAATAAAGAGGCTGTTAATATTTCTGTACAGGTTTTTATGTGAATACAAGTTTTCATTTCTCTTGGGGAAATACCTAGGAGTGGGATTACTAGGTCATACAGTAAGTGTATGTTTAACTCTGTAAGAAACTGTCAAACTACTTTCCGAAGTGGTTGTTCCATTCCATGTGATCACCAGCAATGCATGAGAGTTCCAGTTGTCCTAAATCTTTGCCAGCACTTGGTATTCTAGGTTTAAAAGCATGGGCCGCACTTTAAAAGAGTACTTGAGACCCGTTATTCTATTTCATCAGAATTTCCAGGTGGGACCCAAGTGTAGGTCTTGTTTTTCTTGTGTGTTTTATTTTTTTAAACATGCTTTTATTGATTTCAGAGAGTAAAGGAGAGGGAGAGAGAGATAGAAACATCAATGATGACAGAGTGATTGGTTACCTCCTGCACACCTCACACTGGGGGATCAAGCCCGTAATCTGGGCATGTGTCCTGACCTGGAGTTGAATCATAATCTCCTTGTTCATGGGTCGATGATCAACCACTGAGCCACACTGGCCGGGCTTTCGTTTTGTTTTTAATAACATTTATAATTTTTAAAATAGATTAGTATTAATGGAGTTTATATTTATAGAACAGGTTTAGTTAACAGAAAAGTTGTGAAAGTACAGGCAGTTCCCACATATCCCTTCTCTCCTCATTATTAATTTCTTAGATTAGTGTGGTACCTTAATTACAACGGGTGAACAATATTGATATGTTATTAACTAAGGTTCATAGTTTATGTTAGGATTCACTCTTTTTTTAAAAATATATTTTATTGATTTTTTTACAGAGAGGAGGGAAGAGGGGTAGATAATTAGAAACATCGATGAGAGAGAAACATCGATCAGCTGCCTCCTGCACACTCCCTACTAGGGATGTGCCCGCAGGCCGACGCTCCATCCACTGAGCCAAACTGGTCAGGGCAGGGTTCACTCTTTGTGCTGTATAGTTGTGTGTGTTTTGACAAATGCAAATGTTCTATATCTACTATCTGTACAGAACAGCTTCACCTTCCTAAAATTCCCCTGTGCTCCACCTCCCCACCCTGTCCTCTCCGCAACCCACCCCAAGGCCCTGGCAACCACTCATCTTTTTGCTGTCTCTGTACTTTTACCTTTTCCTGGATGTCATATAATTAGAATTTTATAGTCTGTAGCCTTTCACATGGGCTCTTCTCACTTATTAATGTGTATTTAAAGTTCCTCAGGTCTTTCTAAAAAGCTTCTCAGGAAATGATAATGTGCGGCCAGGTGGGAGAAGCACCGAATTAGAATCTAATTTCCCAGCAGGTATTTCTTTCCTTTGACTATGTTTTGTTGATTTGTATACCCCCCCCCCCCCCCACAACAACAAGTGGCCCTAAAATCGATCAGTTTGACTTGACAGGAGTTCCCTGCTTAATTATTTTGCTGTACCATACTTTGTTATGCGTGAAAAATAATACACACCTTGAATTCCCTCTGCAATTCCTTTATTATCACCTTCATTTAGAAACTGACTCTTCCACTCTGGCTCCCAAATCCTTGCAGACGTTCTACACCTAACTAAATTTGATTTCTTACAAAAGACCTCCCCCGGTATCCCAAACCTTTCTCTAGACTCTTAAAGTAATTATCGCTTGTACATTCATTGGACATTATGAAGTTCCATCTGTTCTTTCTATTCTATTGTTCTCCGGAGATCCTATTTACACTTGATTGTGTTATTTTCCTGTGTTTCTGCTCCACCCCGCAACCAGACTCCAAGGCCAGAGACAATATTGTTATTTACTTTATTCACTTTAATTCCCCCTAACGCATAGCACTGTACCAAGCTTGATAAATATTTTTTTTTCTAGTTCAGGAAATGATGAACTGTGGGGACTGAGAATGATGTACTGGGACCAGCGTGGCTCCAGGCAACCAGACACTGGGAGACCTCGCTAAGCCTCCGTTTCCTCATTGGTCTAATTAATCTTTTTACTAGTTTCTAGTTTCTTCTCTATTGTACCATTCTGTGTTTTGATTATCATTGCCACAATAAGGTAATGAGACAGATGCCATGATTGGCCTAAATAGATAAAGCTTCAGTTGGGATTATACATCAGTCTTTGAAAACAACAAAGGAAAAGGAATAAAGCTGTTAGCTACAGGTCGGTTCTAATTTTCATGGAATATTTTCGTGAGTTATTTTCCGCCCCCCTAGGCTCTGCCCTTCACGTGGAATATCTTTTTTCCGTCTACACTTTCCCAGGATTCAAAGGTACACTTCATAGACCCTTCCCTGGTTTGTAACAATTTCATTTGCTTTTCCCTTGTTTTTGTATCTTTCCCCTGCTGTCTGGTCTCTTCATGAGAGAGGAACTGTACAAATCGTGTCCATCCTTGTATCAGTGGCTGACATGTAATAGGTCCTCAATAAACACCTGTTAAATGCATGAATGATGTTAATACATGTGCTCTGAAAAACAGGTATTCTTTTTCAGCAAATGAGTGCTAGAAACACTGCATGCTCTAGTCCTTCTATTTGGAGTACCACTGTCCTGCATACAAAACTTGTTTAATTTTGTTACCCCAGGATTTCGCAAATGTATTTGATCATGGATCTCCCCTGTGTTTTATTTTGCTTGGATCATCTCTTTTCCCAATAATCACATCCACTTTAATAAAAAAAGTTGCTAACTGGTATTGACTTCCATGTGTACAGCACAATTTTGAGCACTTTATCCAGGTATTCCTCCTTTTATTGTACTTCATCTTATCGCAATTCACAGATATTGCCTTTTTAACAAATTGAAGGTTTGTGGCAACCCTGCATCAAACAAGTCTTCTAATAGCGGTGCATGAGTTAGGTGGGGCTAAATGCTGGAACAAACAGCCTTAAAATACTATAACTCTACTCAATACCGTTTATGTCTTATTCACAAAAAGTCCAAAGTGGACTTTCTGAGTGGGCAGCTCTCTTCCCAGCTGTGACTTAAGTCCTTCATTGCACCCTCTGCCTTCAGCACAGAGATAAGGTAAAAGCAGCCAGACCACCTGAGGAGGGTTTTGAAATTATTACAAATGCGACACTTTCGTTATTGCCACACAATTCAAACATTGACCCTGGATGAGTCATGGGAACCCCGTGCACATTCTTGTTATATTTAGGTCTAGAAGTCAAATTGTCCAGCCTTTTGTAATTAGCAAAATTATGAACATGATTTGAAGTTAATTAGTTTTCCATCTATAATTGGATATGGCCAAGTGAGGCAGGTGGTTCAGTTTACAGTGGGAAAGGGTGGATACAGTCATTAAAGTGTCCACTATCACCTCCAGGCTTCACCATTCTGTAGACCATTCAAAACAATACATTTTATTATGTTAAGGATATAATTTGATGAATGATCAGAGTAAAACATAATGTCAATAATGGCACGTTTTTAAGTTTTTGTTCATTGTGAAATGTCTTATCTCACTTTTATTTCTTTTCTCTCAACACTTTAAATGTTTCACCTCACTCTTTCCTTGCTCCCATGACTTGGAAGTTGGATGCAATGTTTATCTTTGTTCCTCTAGAACAGCAGTTCTCAACCTGTGGGTCGAGACCCCTTTGGGGGTCGAACAACCCTTTCACAGGGGTCGCCTAAGACCATCGGAAAACACATATATCATTACATATTTTTTTTGTGATTAATCACTATGCTTTAATTATGTTCAATTTGTAACAATGAAAATACATCCTGCATATCAGATATTTACATTACAATTCATAACAGTAGCAAAATTACAGTTATGAAGTAGCAATGAAAATAATTTTATGGTTGGGCGTCACCACAACATGAGGAACTGTATTAAAGGGTCATGGCATTAGGAAGGTTGAGAACCACTGCTCTAGAAGCAACGTGTTTTTCCCCTCTTGCTTCTTTATGACTTTATCTTTGATTTCATGTAGTTTGAAGATTTAACACTTAATTGCCTTGGTGTTCTCCGAGCTTCCTTCCTGGAGCTGTGGTTTGGTGTCTGACATTAATTTGTGAAAAGTCAGTCATTATGGTTCCCTTCTTTCTTCTCCTTCTGAGGTGTCTATTATGTGTATGTTGCACTTTTTGTAGTTGCTGGAATTCAGTCTCTTTCTTCCAGTCCTGTACTCTTTGCTTTGCAGTTTGGGAGGTTTCTATTGGTAATGTCCTCTGGCTCAGTTTCTTTCCTCAGCTTATCAAAGACAGTCTTCATTTCTGTTCATGGTTGGTTTGATTCTTTATCTCTAACATTTCTTTTTGGTTCTTTCTTAGGTTTCTATCTTTCTGCTTACATTGCCCATCTGTTTTTGCATGGTGTCTATCCATGAGAGCCTTTAGCCTATTAATCATAGTCATATTCGTAATTTCAGCCATTGTATTTTTTAATATATTTTTTCTGTATTGATAAAGGTATTACATATGTGTCCTTATCCCCCCAATGCTCACCCTCCCCCATGCCCTCACCCCCCTAGTGTCTGTGTCCATTGGTTATGCTTATATGCATGCATACAAGTCCTTTGGTTGATCTCTCCCCCTCCCCCCGACCCTCCCCTGTCTTCCCTCTGAGGTTTGATGGTCTGATCGATGCTTCTCTGACTCCGGGTCTATTTTTGTGCATCAGTTTATGTGGTTCATTATATATATGTTTTTAAATTCTAGAATTTCCACTTGATTTTCCATAGATTCAAGTTCTCTAGTGAAATTTTTATCTTGACCTTACTTTCTTGAACATATTAATCACTGTTATTTTAAAGTCTGTGTCTGGTAGCTCAAATATCTGGATCACCCTTAGGTCTGTTTTCTCTGTTCATTGCTTTTTCTCTTCTGTCTCTTTATAAGCCTGGTAATTCGGAACTGAATGTCAGACCTTGTGTTAATAAATGTTAGAGTCTATGGATGCTGTTATCTTTCTCCAGAAAGGATTTTGTTTAGTTTCTGGCTAAAGGATTAGAGCTGACTTGAAGCTACATTTTAGTCCTTATAAAATCTGGTCCATTTCTACTTCATTCTGACTGTGGAGTGTAAACTTACAGAGAATCTGCACCTAGGTGGCACTAAACTGGCGATTTTATTCCCCCAACAGGATGCATTGCCACTGGGTCTGCTTAGCCTCTCAGTTTTCTAGCAGCTGCTTTCTGCTCTGTTTCTTCAAACTCGGTAATTTGTCTTACACATTGATAGATGATTGGATTGCCATAAGTGGTATAGAAAGTCATGCTCAGCTCAGTAATTATTTGTATCTGGTCAGTGGCATCATGTCCTTCAGGTTCTATATGCCCTGATCACGCTGCCAGGCTTGATGGCTGCATACCTGATGGCTGCATAGAGATGTTTTTAGTTTGTGTTTTGCTTCACTTTGTTTTTCCATTTTATCTCCCCCCGCCCCCCCCCTAGTTGTTTCCAGCAGGAGGAGTGGCCTGACAGAGGCTGATGCATTAGATCCAGGAGCGTAGGTTTTAGGCGCCAGATCTAGAAGTGGTATATATCATATTCCTTCAGATTCCATTGGCCAGAAAAGACCTCCTGGCTCCTAGATATAAGCTGGGCTGTGAAATATGGCCTGCCTGTGTGCCCAGGAGGAAAATAAAGCAGTTTAGTGAAAATATAGCATTTTTTCTGCCACAGGCAACGACTAGTGGATTTATTATATACTTTGAAGGTTTCAATGTGATCTCTATTCATTTTCAGCTCCATTTTAAGCTAATGCTTAAAAAACAAGGAGAGGGACCATGGAACAGTCTGTGTGTAATTTTTTTAAAAAGTCAATATTTATTTAATTCCCTTTTTGTTCTGGGTATTATGCTATGCACATTCACAGCTGTCCTATGCTTGCATCCTCCTCACATGCATCCTGCAAAGTAAGTATTATTATTGTCCACATTTTTTTTCAAATGGTGAGTATGAGACTGAGGTTGTTATTTAATTTGTGCTTTGTGATGGAGACTAAAGGCTGATTAGTTTATTCCATAAGATGATTTTCCAAATATTGTTGTCAGTTGCTCTTATAACATCTACACGAAAGGTAATATAGTAATTAAACCCAAGAGCTCTGGAGCTGGGCTGCTGGGTTTCAATACAGTCTATACACTTCTGATAGTTCAACCAGGAGGCAACTCACTTCACTTCTCTGTGCCTCAGTTTCCTCCTCTGTCAAAAAGAGAGCCATAGGTTGTTGTAGTAATATAAATTAATTGGAAAAAAAGACTAGGAAGTGAGGATTCTACTGCTATTTCTATTACAGATTTACATAATGCTGTGTAGCTTTGTAGAGATGCAGTAGAGTGTAAGTTCCATGAGTTCCAGAACTTTGTCCTCAGCAGTAAGTACAATAGTTGGCATGAATGGAGGGTGCAGGCTATTGAATTTCTGATAATAAAAGGAAGAATATCAGGCTCGCTTTTTCACCTGTCCTTGTCAGTTCCAGCCAAAAGCGTCTATCATATATCTTTCCCTTTTGTATTTGACAATTTTTTTTTCAAAGGAACACTCTTTTATCTGGATTTAAGATCCTAAACAGCTCTGAATATATCAGTTACCAACTTATCTCTCTTGAATGGGAGATCACTGTAGAGCATGATGAAAATGTTGGGAGGAGCACATGTAATTTGGATAGTTTGGATAGAATAATTTCATCGTTCTATCTTGGAAAATGTATGCATTTACACTGTCACAAAACAACTTGTACTGTGACTTGTGTTTCATAATTTATATACTTGAGATCTTGTACTTTTGACAGTTCTTTCCTGTTTCTGACAGATTGTTTTTCTTTTTAGAAATAAGGAAAGCACACATTTTTATATTTGTTTTCACTTTGGCTCTACTTGTGGTGGTATCTCTCTCTTATCACACAAGATGTAGTTATCTGTCAATCAATATTTTCTAAGCACTTACAGCAGCTCTACATGCACAACACCATATTACAGTCTGACTATGGGCAAAAGAGCATACAAGGAAAAAGAAAAGGATTACATGTAAATGATTAGAATTGAGTTAACCTGTGCCAAAACATGTTGAAAATAAGGAAGGCCTTGTTTTCTTATTGTTATTATCTAGTGTATTAATTTCCTCAAGCTGCTGTAACAAATTACTACAAACTGGATGGCTTCACACAACAGAAATTTATTCCCTCTCAGTTCTGGAGGCCAGAAGTCCAAAATGAAGATGTTGGTGAGGCTGGGTCTTTCTGCAAGCTCTGAGGAAGAATCTGTTCCATGCCTCTCCTTTTAGCTTCTGGTGGGTGATAACAATCCTTAGTGTTGCTTGGCTCGTAGACACATCACTCTAATCTCTACCTTGGTCTTCATGTAACTTCTCCTCTGCTTCTCCTCTTCTGTTAGTATCTTCTCCTCTTATAAAGACACTTGTCATTAGATTTAAGGCCCATTCAGATAATCCAAGATGATCGTATCTCAATATTCTTAACTTAATTACATTTGCAAAAACCCTTTCCTTTTCCAAAAACGGTCCATTCACAGGTTCTGAGTAGACATATCTTTTGTAGGGCCATCATTCATGGTGGTCCGTATTATTTTTCCTTGAATTTTCTCTTTCCTTGGGTTCATTGAAGTCTCCCTCCAGGACAAGGAACATATACCTCATGTTCCCTAGAGTCCAGTTGAGTGCTCTACCCAGTTGAGTGCCCTCTTTATGTATTATTTGTGTTCCCTAGAGTGCTCTACCCAGTTGAGTGCCCTCTTTATGTATTAAGATGCATATGTATCTTAAGGTATCTTAAGAGTCATTAAAGGAATGGATAGCACACAACGCATGCAGAGGGAAAAAAGCAAGCTCATGATATTTGATGACACCATTGGTGTTTAGTGATGAGACTGACAAAGTAAAACACAGCACAGTGTGAGAGGGATGAGTAGGTGCTATGATTTGACTCAGTGCATATAGAAAGTCATCTGATTCAAGTCTAGTGGGGGAGTTGGAAAGTCTTCCTGGGGAAGTAGACATGGCAAATGAATTTTGAAGAGCTGGATAGGAAGTGACCTGTGAGAACAATGAGGACAGGTATTCTAGGCACAGAGAATAACAGATGCAGAGATTTCCAGTGGGAGACCTCTGGGACCATCGGGGAGTATTTGGTGTGGCTGGAAACATGGTGCATGAAGTGGAGGCAAGACTGGGGTTGGTGAGTGGAATGGCAAGAAATGACACTGAGATTTCATGAGGGCTGCATCATGAAGGATTTTGTATGCTCTACCAAGGAGTTTGTATTTATTTAAAAAACGCACACAACAACACAAAATCATTGATGTGGTGGCTGAGAAAGCATCAGATGAACTTTTTACAAAATGGAAATAGTTGAAAAAGAGAGTAGTTTAGTGAGGCTGGAGGCAGGTTGCCAATTTTATATTGTTGGTGTAATACAGGTGAGAAATGATGGAGTGATAAATGCCTCAGTTTATGACAATCTTGGCAGAGGTTGGAGGTGTTTGGAGAGTTATTAAAATGATGTAGTTGGCATATAGTGACTGATTGGAGTTAGGCCACATGGAAAAGAGAGGAATAAAGAATAGTTTGTGACCGACCAAAGTGGCTCAGTTGGTTGAGCATCATCCTGTGCACCCAAAGGTTGCGGTTTGATTCCCAGTCACGGCATATACTTGGGTTGTGAGTTTGATCCCCATGTACTGAAGGCAACAAATTTATCTCTCTCTCTCTCTCTCTCTCTTTCTCTCTCTCTCTCTCTCTCTCTCTCTCTCTCTCTCTCTCTCCATGTCCTCAGGTGAGGATTTTAAAAAAAAGAATGATTTGCTGTCTGGTTTGTTTGACTTTAATGGATAAGTAATGGTATCATTGATGGCAACTGAGGACAGAGAAGGAGGGACATTGGTGATTATAAAATATATATCTAACTCTATAAGGGCAAAACATATTTTTTAAATAGAAGGAACTAATCTTTTGGAGATGGCAAGAAATATGTATCTAGAATTCAGGTTCTTTCGCTTTTTTATCCTGCACCCTGATTTATTTTAACTGTCATATACTAGAGAAAAAAATCTACAATCATTCTTGAATGCCTATTGTTTCAAGCCCAGACTCTGCAGCTTCCCATTCAAGGTCTCTTAGCACCTTGCACCTTCACCAAGTGACTGTCCCATCTCCACCCCTGGCACACATGTGCCATGTGCACACGCATGGAGTCTTCTCATCTGTAAAATGGGTGTAATTTTCTTCTATCTCACAGGACTGAGGATCAGATGAAATTAAATAGACATGACATATGTGTACATTGCTTCTTACTATACCTTACAAAAAGGACTCAATAAATAGTACTTTATTATTATTGTGATTTTACATCACAAACTCTCTGCAGACAGATTTCCCTCGCCCTTGGAGAGCTTTCTTTCCTGCTTTACAAATTACTATAATAGATTATGATACTTTGCTAAGTCCATAGACCCTGATGGACTATGATGACTGCATTCAAACTTACCTGTGTCACCAGATCACCTTTCCCCTCTCCTACCCTATCCTCAACTTTTTGAATTTCTATAACATTTAGAGTCGATCTTACAACATTTAATACTGGATTACTGAGCTATCTGTTCTATGTTCACTTTGTTTTATAAAAGTAGACCCTAAATTCCTCAAGCGCAGGTATCTAGCACAGTTCAGGGCATCAGAAGATACAACAAATGGGATGATCTGATAATCAGCAATCTTTTTGATCTTCACAGTTCTCAGCATCTCTTCGTTGGGGGTCTTGCTGACATTCTTATTTCCCAGTCTTCTCTCTCAATATCAAAATTAATCTTCCTGTTCAAAACAGAAATAGACTCATAGATACAGAGAACAGACTGATGGTTACCACGGGAAGGAGGGGGTGGCGAGGTGAAAAGGTGAAGGGACTAAGAAGTAGAAATTGGCAGTTACATAGTCATGGGGATGTAAAGTAAAGCACAGGGAATATATTCAACACTATTGTAATTACTGTGCATGGTGCTACGTGGATACTGGAAATATCGGATGGGGGAAGGGACCACTTTGTAAAGGACTATGCTGTACACCTGAAACTAATACAAAATAAATTGTAATTGAAAAATAACATTTAAAGAAGAGGAGG
>NW_005369989.1:1427280-1451328 GCF_000412655.1 Myotis brandtii
GGTTGTGGGCTTGATCCCCAGAGTGGGGTGTGCAGGGGGCAGCCAATCGATGATTCTCTCTCATCATTGATGTTTCTGTCTTTCTCTCCCTCTCCTTTCCTCTCTGAAATCAATAATAAATAATGAAAAATTTAAAAAGTGCTAATCAATGCTAAATAATTAAATAAAGGTGCTGTCTCCTAGAAAAATACATAATACTGGAGAAGACCTGTTGGACAATATTCCTATCCCTCTGAAAGGACATGCAATCATTCTTTTATCTTATTTCCAAGTTTTGAATATATATTTTAATAATACTGATTTGTTTTCAACATTCCCACTCCTCATTGGTATGTTCAATTCTTCTTTTTTTTTTTTACTTCTCTTTCTTCCTGTAAGTCCACCTGTCTCTAACTTCTTTTCCCATCAGCCATTTATTGCCTAATTACATCCTCTGATCTTTTCCCATTTGCTTCCTCTCAAGCCATTATTTGAGTTTGCCTTAGTTTTTATGCTTAAAACTGACTTAAATCTAATTGGCTAGGCACAACTAATGGCTTCCTTTTAGTAGTAAAGATAGGTAATATTTGAAATTCCCCTCCCAGTATCTTCATGCAGTTTAAGGGAAATGAGTCTCGAATAGCCTTCTTCTATACATCTGAAATCTAAATCAAGCAAACAGAGTTCTGTAAACTCAATGAAATCCTGTTCTCTGTCCTTTGTCTGCTCCAATATCACCATGTATGAAAATTTCACTCGAGGCAAATGTGCAAAATTCTGTGGCGTATATTTTCTAACCATTTTTTTTTAGAACCAAATGATCAAGAATCTCTTAAACCAGTATCCCAAGATCAAGTAGAACTCAAACTTAGGGAGCCATTACTAAGGGTAGAAGGTATAATTTTGTAGACTTTTAAAAATTCTCTGTTCATATAAGAGGAGGACTGTATCTGTTGTATTCTAGCCCACCCTTGTACCTTGAACACCATCATTTTCACCAATGAAAGCTCATATCTAATATCCATTATTAACAAGCCATTGATTTCACCAGTGAAAATTCATTTATTTATAATATTCATTATTCTAATTAACACACTTCTCTGTAGATCAGAGATCAAGCTAACTGAAGCCTTGTAGATGCCATCTCTGGTGTGTGGTCTCCTGAATAACTGTGAACTAACCTCCCCTGGAGTATCCTCATGCTACTGGGGAAGTTTAGGTATCCCTTTCCCCACTGAGTGCTGGGGGCGGAGTCCTTACAATATCTTCAGGAAAAGAATTTTCTGAGACTCAAACAGGAGGATGAGTGATTTTTGTGTTGGAAATACATCCCTGAGTTCCTAAAGTCCCATTTCCCTTAGTCCAGCCCTAGAAGAAGTGGAGCTGGGGATTCAGTAGAACGAAAAGCAAAGCCAGTGTCCAGCATTTACATTCCATATTGCAACCGGGTACAGTTGAGCATCAGGCTGGCTGCAGTTCTTGAGTCCCCTGTGGGGAATGCAGCAGAGCCAAGAGAGTGTGCCCCCTGTAGCAAGAGTTCCAAGAAAGCCAAGCACATGAAGAGGAGCGAAAGGGTGAGTTCCTTTGTTTAGGGAGTTAAGTATCACAAATTTTATGCCCTTGCAATGGCCACACCCGTTCCAGCCAATGACCTGTTCCCCGGTGTAATTGACAGGCAAGTATCTTCCCTATGTCACCCCAACTTTATTGAGCATGTGTTTATTCTCCCCCCCACCTTCAGTTTCTCTCTTCTCCCCTCCCCCCAGCGATTTGCAGGTGGAATAGACCAGTGGCTCCCTGGGGAGTGTAAAGCTTTAGCTGTCTGGTGAAGCTGCCCAAATGACATGTCTATAATATTTGGCCTTCCCTTTGCTTCTTTCCCGTTATTAATAACTAGGTTAATTACAATAATATCACTAAAAACATTACACAATGTAGGCTGGAAGTAGTTTAAAATAAAATAGATTCTGCTGGGCCTGCATGGCTCAGTGGTTGAGCATCGACCTATGAACCAGGAGGTCATGGTTCAATTCCTGGTTAGGGCACATGCCTGGGTTGTGGGCTCGATCCCTAGTGTGGGGCATGCAGGAGGCAGCCGATCAGTGATGAGTGATTCTCTCTCATCATTGGTGTTTCTGTCTCACTTTCCCTCTCCCTTCCTCTCTGAAATCAATAAAAATATTTGAAAAATACAATAAAATAATGAAATAAAATAGATTCTGCCTCACAACCTGGACTTGGCCTGTTTTAAATGGAGCCAGCATAACCTGTCACTGTCTGTGGCATAACCTGACACTGTGGAAGGCAGGGGTGACATGTACTTGCTGGAGTGGATGGTTCCTGTCTCTAAACTCTGGAAGCTGGTACAATGGCAACAATTCCTTGGGAATATAAGTCCCGTGTACCCTGGCCATAGTTGGAAGGCAGCAAGGATAGCACTCCCCATTGGCCAACAATTGCCATGGCTACTGGCTACTGGGGAAAATATAGGGAAATAAAGTGAAGTGTCCTGATTTATTTTAAAGAAAGAATATCCTTTTGCATTGCTAATTTCTTTTGGGCACTAGTGTCTGTCAGAGCTTCCGGGAAAAACAAAGACCAAAAGCAACTCCGGTTTGAATTCAATTGTAATTGTGTCAGGTTTTATATTATGATAAAAATCTTAGCCTCCTTACAGGAAGGTTAAATCCCTAGTTGATTCAAAGTGAATTTAGTGCCTCCAAAGATGAGCAAGATGAGACAAAAACATGACCTATTTTCTTCCTCCTCAGAGTCCAAAGTTTTGCTGTAATTGTTTCTTCTCCCCACTATCTTAGGAAGTTTGCTCACAGCCATCAAGGCAGAGGCATGCACTTGCTGCTTGGGGAGTAGAAAGTAGAAAGATCGCGGCTTCCTTCAGCACAAAGGGCCCTGCGTTATTTTAGGCAAAGAGAACAGCCTGCAGTGATTCACTGGGCACTGGGTATGGTGCGCGTTGGCCAGAACTTTTACCTACTTACGACAATATAATTTCATTTGCTTTTAGAGATGAACTTTATGCCCCCAGATATAGGTCCACCAAGCAAGATACTTAACCTCTCCTAGAGAACTACACTGCATATAGCTGAGTGGTGGGAGAAAGAATTGGGTTGATTTCTATTCTTATTCCTAGAAATGAAGAAGTGGTTGCACAAGCTGTGGAGACTCCCAAATTTTGTGGTTATGAAACTTTTGAATTCATGCAATACCATGGTCTTCATGCAAGGACTTAGTTCCTACAATTATAAATACAATTTAAGTGATTCTTTAAGTAAATGTTCTAGTTTTATTTTATTTATTTCTTTTTGTTAACCCTCACCATTTGTTCCCATTGATGTATAGAGTGGAAGGGAAGGGAAGGTGGGCGGGGGGGGCGGGGGGTAGTAGAAAGAGAGAAACATTGAAGTGAAAGAGACACATTGATTGGTTGCCACCTGCACACGCCCAGACGAGGGACCAGAATGGAACCTGCAACCCAGGTACATGCCCTTGACTGGGAGTCATATCTGTGACCCTTTAGCGCCTGGACTGACACTCTAACCACTGAACACCAGCCAGGGCTAAATGTTCTAGTTTTAGAATCATTTTTTTTGCCATGTGGGTGGTAATGTAGACTGTCTGTTTTTTTTTGTGTGTGAACCCTTGTTCAGTTTCATCTTACTTTATTCCATTTTTCCTCTTTATATTTTTTCCTGTTGTTTTTTTATTTTTAGTGTAATTTTTTGAGATTTTACATGTACAAGTGATTCTAATGCAAATATAATGAGCCCCATGGATGCCCCTTCCACTCTTATCAGATCACGTATTTCCCCCAGACTTGCTGATTTCATTCCTTTGCCTTCCTGTTCCAGAAA
Organism: Myotis brandtii; assembly: GCF_000412655.1. NCBI lineage: Eukaryota > Metazoa > Chordata > Mammalia > Chiroptera > Vespertilionidae > Myotis > Myotis brandtii. The sequence goes on from NW_005369989.1 coordinate 1,431,132, forward strand.
GAGCCATTATCATAAATGTGATTTTTTTATTCTCATGCATGTTTTTATATTTTTAATACATAATTTTACTTCCATAAATGATAAATAGTTTCGGTATACAGGCTTTTGCATTTTACAACCTCTGCATAGTTTTCTTTTGTATGATTTTGCCATAATTTATTTATCCATTTTCTTAGAAGGGTTTCAGTTTTTCACCATTACAAACGATGAGGCAAACAACATTCTTTTCCATGTTTCCATGTATAAGGGTTCTCCAGAGGGTTAGCCTACAATGGAATTGCTAAATTTTTGGATATGAATATCTTTAACTTTACTAGATATTGCCAAATTGCTCTCCAAAGAGAAATGCTGGAGTTCTTTATATATGCTGCGTACTAAAATAGTGTTGGTTATATGCACAACCAATGTATTTTCCAGTCTGTGGCTTGTCTTTGCCTTTTGTTCATAGTGGGTTGTAAAGGTAATTTTGATTTTAATATATTCAAAGATATCAAGTTTTCTTTATGTTTTGTGCATGTTATATCTTGTTCTATAAATTCTTTTATTTTATTAACTTTATTTTTACAATATTATAGGTGTCCCCATTTTCCATCCTTGTCCCCCCATCCCCCCTCACTCCCCCTTCCCTCTGGCCATCACCACTGTTGTCTGTGTCTGGGTTATGCATACATGTCGTTGGCTAATACCTTCACCTTCTTTCTTCCAGTCCCCCTTCCTCCCTCCTCTCTGTCAGCTGTCAGTCTGTTCCATGTATTCTTGCCTCTGTTTCTATTTTGTTTGTCCATTTATTTTGTTCATTGTATTCTACATATAACTGAGATCACATGGTATGTGTCTTTCACTGACTGGCTTATTTCACTGAGCATATAGATCCTTTTATTTTACAAGGTCATGAAAATGTCACCCTCTTCCTCATCCTCTGATTTCTTTGTCTATGCGAGCATGTTTCCTGGATGGCCCTAAATTATATGAGCACTGGTCTAATCCATGCTAATCCAGATGCAAGGTTTGCACTTCTTGGTATTTTTAGAATGTATTGAATTAGTGAGCAAGATAGAGTTTATAGTATCGACAAAGGAGGAGTTCACTTCTACTTCATATTAGGTAAATAAACTGCTCCTGTAAACTACTTCTAATCTCTCTTTTCATTAAATCTTAACCTTACCAACACTATCTCTATCAGAACCAGCAGGCTTTTTTTTTCTCCCTTTGGGGAGCAAAAATAACTCCTCACTTTGCTTCATGAAAAACTTCACCTGTTTTGCCCTGGCTGGTGTGGCTCAGCTGGTTGGAGTATCGTCTATACATCGAAAGGTCCCAGGTTCCACTTCCAGTCAGGGCATATGCCCAGGTTGCAGGTTCAATTCCTGATTGGGGCATGCATGGGAGGCAAGCGATTGATATTTCACTCTGAGGTTGATGTTTCTCTCTCTCTCCCTTTCCCTTCCTCTCTCTCTAAAATCAATACGCTAGCCTAAAGCAACAGGCAATCCTTCTTTAGAAAAAGAAAAAAGAAAACATCACCTATTTTACTACAAAAGATGGGTAATAGTTAACTTATAAATTAACAAACAATGAGAAAAGTGTCATCTCAATCACAGTGGTTCTCTCACTTAAAGAAATTCTCATAATCATTTATTCACTTATTTAAGTCGTATTTATTAAGCCTCAACTAAGTGTCGAGCATTAAACAAGACATTGAGTGAACAAAACAATGTCCCAGGTAGAAAAGATCCAGGAGGGAGTTCTGGGAAGGCTTCTCAGAGGAGGTGACAGTTAAAGTAAGATGGGAAGAATAAAAAAGTCGCCATTTCAGGGTGAGGGGGGATTTAACAGGAGATGAAATGACAAATGCAAAAGCCAAATGCAATGAAAAGGAGCTTGGCATGTAGGAGGTACTAAAGGATGACAACTATGGCTAACAGGAAATGTTGAAGGAGGAAAATAATATGGACTATGTGTGGAGAGCAATAGTTGTGAAATTATTTAGTGTCTTAGGCTTTAAGAGGCTGGTGACTTTATTTGTGTTTTTAAAATATAGTATTGACTGTATGAAGTAGATAGATTGGCAATACATTAGAGTAGAAGGAAACCAATTAGGAAGCTATCGCTGGGGTCCAGGTGAGATGCAAGGATGACCAAGATTGGTTTTGTAAAAGAACAGATGTAAAGAAATACATCTTTGAGAAAGAAATGACAGATTTTCTAGAGATAAACAGAGTAAGGAAGACAATGTAATAAAAATGTAATCAGCTCTAACCGGTTTGGCTCAGTGGATAGAGCATCAGCCTGCTGACTCAAGGGTCCCAGGTTCGATTCCGGTCAAGGGCATGTACCTTGGTTGCGGGCACATCCTTCAGTGGGGAGTGTGCAGGAGGCAGCTGATCGATGTTTCTCTCTCATGGATATTTCTAACTCTCTATCCCTCTCCCTTCCTCTCTGTAAAAAAATCAATAAAATATATTTTTAAAAAATGTAATCAGAGATAGTTCCCTGAATTGTGATGATTACAAATGGGACATAAACTGAGATGGTGAACACTACCCAGAAAGGTTAGGGTAGGACAGGGATGGTGGCAGTCAAGACTTGTGTTATACACATCACTTTCAGGTGCCTGTATGACATCCATGTGGAGACTGAGTAGTCAGTGGGATCTAGAACTCAGAGAAGATGTAAATTTGGGAATATAATTTGGTAGGAAAGGATTTTTTTTCCAATTCATGATGGAGAGATAGACATACAGACAGGAAAGAGGAATAAAGGCAGATCTCACTTTAGTTCCAGCTTAAATTTTAGATTTCAGCGACTACCAGGCCTGGAATTTCTGTGAATAGACAGGGATCTTGGACAGAGGATATAAGAGGAAGCCCAGAAAAAGTCAAAATATGACAATTGTCCATTTGGTCCCATTTATAAATCTCATGGCTCCTCTGAGAGTCTGTTGATTTTTACAACTTTCAGAATCAAGAGTTAAAAAGTACTGCACCAATATACTTCAAAGCAACCAGGTTGATTGCACACTTTAAAGGAAAAATTGAATTATATTATTGGAAATTTGTTGAGAGATCGGTATCATAAAATGTGTTGATCACTAGGCAGCAAAACTGACATGCCGGTGTTTAAGCACTATTAACAGTTTAAAAACTTCTACTTGGGTTTCTCTTAATATGTTCAAAGTAGATTTGTTGATTAATTCCGTATCATTGACAAGAAATTTTGCACTTCAGTAAATTGTGTTTCTTTTTCTTATTGCAGGTAAAATGATGAGTTGAAATTCATTGGCTGAATCTTTTGTGTAACTACGGATAGATGTATTTGCACCTTATACTTTGTGTTTATTTTCAGTGCTTAATCCACTTTTATTAACCTTTAGCTGCAACTTGCAGACAAAATTCTGGGCCCAGTTGTCCAGTCTTACTGATGACAAGTATACCTACTAGTCTGAAAATATTAGGTGCCTAGTATGAACCAACTGCTCTGATACCCATGAAAGTTACCAGAAAAGTAGGTCATCATTTTTGAATTCAAGAACTTGCAGTCTGAAAAAGAAACCAGCTTGTAATCACCTACATACATTGCAAGGTCCAATGGAAAAATGGTTAAAATAGATTAAAGAAATGCTAAGTCACTTCCAGGTAACAATGACCACATAACATGGGTTTACAAATATCCCTAATGAAATGCATGAAACTAGGAAAAAACTAGCAAGTAAACAAAAGTAGATCACCCATAGAAAAAAATAAGAAATGGAAATAATTGAATGCCCTAAATTTCCTCCAAGTGACAGGCAAGAAAAGAACTAAAGGATTATAGTGTCGCATGACATAACTCTGAACCATAGCTCTAAAACTTAAAAAGCAATATTGGTGAGTATATTATTCAGAGTAGGCTAAATGTTGAAACACGAAATGTTGAAACCTCAGTGTTTAACTTGCTACAAGTTTCCTTCTCCCTCCTTATATAACAAGATAGTTATATCTTGTGAGATAGCTTCCGGGCTCTTTCCACCTATGGATTCTTCCTCCTAGATCATAAAAGTCCTCTCCATTAAAAGGAAAGACCAACAAATGAGAAGTTCTTATGGAATAAGCTTGGAAGTGGCCAACTTCACTTGGCCAGAAGACCTCTATGACATGGCAACCCTTAACTGCAAGGGAGGCTGGGAAATGTAGTCTACATGTGTGCCCAGGAAGAAAGGAAAAGGGTTTATACAGTAGTATCTGCCACAGAGTCTACACAATCCCTAACATTGCCATTAATCATCCCCAAACTGGAGAAAAGTGAAACAAGGAATTTTTCTTCACTCTTCTCTCTTTTGATGAGGGATAGTGAAATAGCTAAAAGAGAATGAAGGGCTCCAGGGCTCCTCCTTAAAGTGGTAACACTCAGAATAGCTCCCAGGGTGAGAAGATACACCACCTATGGATTCTTCCTTTAAGGAAACTAGGAAAAACTAGCAAGTAAACAAAAAATAGATCACCAATAGAAAAAATAAGAAATGGAAATAATGGAATACCCTAAATTTCCCCAAGTGACAGCCAAGAAAAGGGCTAAAGGATTATAGTGTGACATGACATATCTCTGACATATCTCTGTTACATTAGTGGCGTAAACTCTGGTTTAATATGGACATCTATCTGGGCGTTAGAGAACCCAGATCTTCCAATAATGAGTGCTCACCATCTCAGCTAAGCTTTCTTCTCCTTTTCATTCAGCCATTCCACTCAAGTTGCTGGATCCACCATAACAAAAATAAACACAAGAACAATGTGCTAGGACCTGGGATGCCCAGGCTTTATTTGTTGTTTAGAAAGATACAAATAGGAAAGGAACTTAAGGGGGATTCACTCACTCACCCTGTAGTGATCAAATAGAAATTCCAGGCAAGTGTCTCATGAAAACCGTGAGATGCAAGAAGAAAGCCACATGGCAGCTGTAGAACACACTGCACAGGAGGAAAACATAAGGGAAAAGGCGAACAGCTAGTCTAGAAGAACACTATAACTCGGGGAGTGAAAGAACATCTCATGCATATGCTTTATTTTATTGAAGAACATAATAGGATTGAAAATTCAGTTCAGCAAAAAAGAGCTCAAAGATGAAACCACAAGGTAACAGGATGTGGCTGCCAGGGCAAGGGATTCTGGGTGATGACAATTCCACTGCCAGTCCCCAAGGCACAGGACAGAGGATGGCAAAGACTGGATATGAGAGGGCAGACAGATAAGAATCAACATACAAGCCTGTGCATGGACAGAACTGTATGTTTCCTAAAACCTAAGGACAGCAGTAAAACCAGGCTGCCAGTGGAAAGCAGAACCATGGATTGGGAAACCCCCAGACTCTCACCTTTTCTTGTGTCGGCTATTATGTTGTAAAGCTTCTCCCCTGTCTCTCTCTGCAGTCTTCACAGGTTCTCAGTCCACATGGGAGAATAGATTTTAGGTTATACTTCCAGCAACAAATAGACTCACTCACTGGCTCTCAATCACAATCCCAAATTTGCAGGAGAAAACTATGATAGACCCAGCTTATGTGATGTCCAATCACCTTGGTCCCATTGCCTATAGAAGAGGCATAAAGTCATACAGCAATCATAGTTAATACATTCTGAGTGTGAGCTGGATATCAGACACTGTGGTACCAAGTGCTTTATATGGGGCATCTCATACAACCTTCACATAGGAGAGATAGTACCATCATTATTTTATTATTTTTGAATTGGAAGTTTTAAAAAAAAATCTTCACCTGAGGATATGCTTATTGATTTTAGGAAGAGGTAAAGGGAGAGAGAGAGAGAGAGAGAGAGAGAGAGAGTGAACATCAATTGGCTGCCTTCCATATGTGCTGTATGTACTCTGGCCAGGGATCAAACCCTAATCCTATGTATGTGCCCTGACCACAACCTTTCAGTTTATGGGACAATGCTCCAACCAACTGAGCCACACCAGCCAGGGCAGTACTATTATTATTTTAAATGGATTACATTGAGACTCAGAACATTTACATTGCTTGCCCATGTCACACATGTTTCAGAGCCAAGTTTCAAATCCAGGTGGCCAGCTCCAAATCTATCCTCAGCCTTTATGCTACTTATCACCAGTTACCAAAGAAGAGAGGATGATGGTCTATGGATGGGACAGATCCCCTAAAAGATAAACATTATTTTTCTAAAAATGTCTTTGAGATAGTCTCAAAAGTAGACTTATGGAATCATTGGCCATACTGCCTGGTGGCTTTCCTGAAAAGTTGCTGTGATATATATCCCATGGGAAATGTATGAAAGTTCTCACCCTGGCTGGTGTGGCTCAGTTGGTAGAGCATTGTCCCAGGCACTGAAAGGTTTAATTCCTGGTCAGAGCCCCAGTCGGGGGGCGGGGGGGTGCAAGAGGCAGTCTATGGATGTTTCTCTCTCACATCAATATTTCTCTCTCTTTCTCTCCCTTCCTCTCTCTCTAAAATTAATAAAAACACTTTTTTTTAAAAAAGAAAGTTCTTCTCCATCACATTACTGCCAACATTGAGTAATAAAAGCTTATTTTCAATTGCTCCATCAAACCTATCAATTTTATCTTTGCTGATTGAGTAGGGAGATAGGTGAGGAAGAATTATTCTAAGTGGGGGTTGGGGAAACCTTCACAGTGGAGGTCAATGAGGGCACAGCCATAGCAAAACAGAAAGGCCTGAAGTCCCTGGGCTATTTGGAGAAGGTAGGGCAGTTTGGGTGGCTTAAAAATAGTGTTGAGAGTTATATTTAGGAATCATTCTAGAGAACGATGAAAGCCAGAGTGAAAGACTATGACCTTGTTAAAAAACATTTTAGACATGAGAGGTGATATTATTCTAAAAGAAAGTAGCCCTTAAATAAACGTTGTGTGAGATATTTGCCTATGGGGCTGTGATACTAACACACACATTCAGGTACAAGTACATTCTTTCCTTCACCACCCTTCCCTCCACACAATCCTTTTCATACACGCACCCACTTTGTTTAAAAAGTGATGATGGGGTTCATCTCGGATTGTTTGTATTAGGGTAAAATAAATTCGCTAATGGATGACAGGTGTGAGGGCTTTTTGGCTTTGAAATGCATCCGACTAGAGACATTTGCATTCTATGAGATATCTATGCTAATATAACATTCACACTCAGAGAAGTTTAAATTGCAAATTGTGAAAAGCTTGAAGTCAGTAAATAATATTTTGGGGAGAAGGGCGGTGGCACCAAGGCGATTTCAGTGAAGAAGTTTGCATGGAAGGAACGCGTTGTCTAGGTGTGAACTTTCCTGGAATTGAAATCACCTGGCACTGGCAGTGAATTCTGTTCCTCTCTGCCAGTGGATTGCAAACTGTAGCATGCATTGGAATCACCTGGCAGGCTTAAAACTAAATTGCTAGGTCCCGCCCCTCCCAAAGTTCCCCACTCAAAAAGGTTGGAGGGTGGCTGAGAACTTGCATTTGGAAAAGTTACCGGATGAGGATGATTCCTCTCCTGGGACTACACGTTGAGAATCTTCACTCTAAGAAAATCCAAATATTATATTTGCTCATCCAAATGGGTGGAAGAGAAGAACTAACTAATAATAATTAAAGATTCCACCTGATTAAGTCTGGATAATGTTTCTCCAAAGCTTTGAAAGGTTCCTTTATGTCTTGGAAGAACCTGGCAGCAGGAGGAAGCAAGACCAGAAGGTAGGTACACTCTTGGGAACCAGCCCAGGCCCCTAAGTGCTCCCTCCTCCTCTGAGCTGCCAGTTTGGAGGAGAGAAATGGGAAATCTCCCAGGCTGCTGCCACTGCTGAGAGAGCTCTTATTGCCAGTGTTCCCTGGGGCGACAGAGCCGGCCAGCCACTCACCCTGGGTGATGATGTCGGCCGCTCCGCTCCATCACACCTGGCTGAAGGGATCAGATAAGCTCCATGGGACGAGGCCCCAGGAACAGCACAGGCTTGACAGGGGAACCAAAGGCCCTTTTGTTTCCTGGGCTGGGGCCGGCTGCCAGGCTGGTGGATTTCTGTCAGTCAGCTGGCTGCTACACCTCTTTGCTTCTCTATTTTCCCGTAAAAAGAAACCATTAGTGATTTTCAAAGCTGTTCCCGAGCACGTGGGGCCTTCATGTGAGACAGGTGGAGTTAGCATTGGGGAGGCATCTGTCTACTCTGGCAGGAAGCCACCTATGGGAGCGGGGCCCATTAGGGCAGCCTGGGCGCTCACGGGGCCTGCCTGGGTGGTTGTATGGGAATTCCCCAGCAGTGCTCTTCCAGGGGCCTGTGGGCTGAGGGTGTCCTGAGGAGGGCCCGGCAGCACCTTTATGTCCAGGCCCTCCAGGCAGGCCCCTCACCTGCAGTTGTTGTCATGTCTGATGCTCCTTTTCTTGGGACCCCCGTGATTTTCCTCGCACTGGGATCGCTGCTCCGTCTTCTGTAGGAACTCACAATGTTATCCTCGAGCGGTGGAACCTTTAAGGTCAATGTGACCGTGTTCTTTGTGCCCAGTGGATTTTCAGTCAGTCCTACTCATTTTGGATCAGCCAAGTGGCTTAACTTCAGCATCTGACTTTCTCTCTCCCCCTGTGGTTTGTTTGGGTGAGTGGAGATGGGAGCTGTGGGAAGCGGGGTGGGGGTGTGACTTCCTCTCTGGATATGATTTCTTGGCAGGTCAAAAACTTTGGAAAAGGGAGTTTTTAAAAAGAAAATGTAATTGCACTTGTTTGCAGGCCTAGAGAATGTTCTGAAGAATATCCTCTTTAGAAGGGATAGAGGGCTGGGTGCTAAGTCCTTTCTGTGGTGCAGGTTTGAGAAACGACCCTGGGGACTCACTCTGAGTTAAGTGGACAAGCAACCAGACCGGGGTCTGTCTGCTCCCAGAAGTGCACACCTCCCAAGCTTGGGTTCCTGCAGGATTGTGCCTTCTCCCCGTCATGAGAACTCTAACTCCTGGAGGCCTCCAGGTGCTGGGGAAATGTTGCTCCAGGATACCTGTAAATAGCTGACACCCAAATCTAGACTCACTGTACCCGAATTGTCTGCTTATTCCCTACAGACAGGGTTGCTCTTATGCGTGCTCTATGACAAGATTTCTCAACCTTGACATTATCGACATTTTGGCCCAGATAATTCTCTCTTGCAGAGGCCTTCCTGAGCATTGTAGGATGTTTAGCAGCATCCCTGGCCTTAACCAATTAGGTATCCATAGCAACCCTCATCCCTAGTTGCGACAACCCAAAATATCGCCAGATATTATCAACTGTCCCCAGGGGCTCCAAATGGCCCCTAGTTTAGAACCATTGATGCATTAATATAAGAAGGGAGACACAGCATGGTGGGGAATCCTCCACTGGAACAAAATTCCATTACTGCATGGCCAGGCCATTGCTCGGGACCCAGCTTACCCCCCATAGGCAGAGTAGGGGGGTGGGGACTTGTGCCTTCTCTCGCTGACCACAGACCTTAGTTCTGGTGTTTCAAAAGCAGAGCCCAAGATGATCAGGTTGTTTATTTGGGAGAACAGGAAACACCTGTGAGGAAAGTGAGACTGGGCACAGAGGAAAGCTCACTAGATGTATGTTGATGAGTAGATTACTGCTATGGATAAATGAGGCTCAGTGTCTCTGGAACCTCCTGAAGAACAATGTAGAAGGCACTTTTGAAGTATCCCTCCAAAGAATGAGAACTGGACATTTGTCCACTCATCCGCACGCCCCAATTGGTAGAGGCTGTCCCCGTGGACATTAATTTTTTTGCACTTTCTGATTGTACCTACTTGCTACCTAGCCAGCTCAGGTGCTTCTGGGAGAAAGCTCTCAGGCAGCGTTGAAGATTGATGATAGGTGCTTAAGGTAGGAAGCTCTCCTGCATGCTAGAAACTGTTTACCTGAGCTATAGGCGAACACAGGTGTGCTAGGTTGGGACCTTAACAGCATCTTTTGTACCTTGTCTTTGTGAGTTTCTTCTTTCCTCAATAAAGTCTGGTTCTCAAATCCTGATTCATGATGAGTAGGATGTACCAAGCGACCCAAACTTGCAGGACATTCTCTGACTGCCATTCTGTGGGCTGATAGTTTCCTGAGTAGACCCTGGTTAAAGATACCAAAAACTACAAGTAGAAGTTGGGGAGAAGAGAAACTCAGTACTTTCTGAAAATAACAGGATGTCTGAGGGTTTGTTTTGCTGATGGCCCTGAAGGTGTTAACATGAGATGTTATCTGTCTTTTCAGGGTTTTGTGACTTGTCAGGGACATGCATGTGTTAAAAGAGCCAGTGGCACATCCCTGTACTTAGTATGCAGGCAGCATGCTTACTAGATACTCTGATTTCCAGCTATCGGATGAAAGATGAGAATTGGTTATTGCTGTCTTCTGTGAATAAGGATATTGAGATGCAATGTGGCGGGTCTATAGGGATTTCAAAGACCTTCCGTGGTGTTATGCGAGGCCACAATAGCCCAGCATTATTGCTCTTGCTTATGGGCGGACAGGTTTGAATGCCAAGCTGGGGGTTTTGGATTAGATATGACAAGCCACGGGAAGCTTCCCAGGCTTGCCTCGTAAGGAAGTGACATGATGAAAATGGTGATGGAGGGCTTCATTCAGCTGTTGGAGGACAATTATTCCGGTGGCTGCCTAGCCGCAGAGAGGGTTGAAGTAAGGAGAGAGTGGAGTGGGAGAGACCAGCCAAGAAGCTGTTACGGTAATACAAGGATAGGATGGTGAAGATTGTAGAGTCAAATCTGAATCCTGATAAGAAATTTCAATCTTCTAGCAGCCCTTTCTAGATCTAAAAATAGTGAGGCAATATCTGACTGTCCTGATATTAATGTAGAAAGTGTTCTCTGAGATGTGGAATCATCTAATGTTGTAGCTGGAAAGAACTGGGGTCATGGACTCTAGTGGTGGCTAATTTAGATGTCCCCAGGGCCAAGGCAGGTAGAATGTGAAGCAGGTATGATTTTCATTCATGTAACTATACTGTGTGGGTGTGGAGTGTTGGGTACTGTGTAGGGGTGTGCTGGAGCTATGATAGTATGCTTGTGCCATAGTATGCTTGCACCAGCTCATGAGATCCATTGGTTACATTTTTAGGGCATTTTAAGTTGGCTGATGTCCCAGTGGTAGCTTGGAATCAACCATGGCAGAAGTATTTATACCATCAAAACTGGTAAACACTGCAAATCAGGGCTCTGTCTCTCCCAAGAGCTGGCTGTTAAATGTTTACCAGAGGCACACCACTGGCCCCATGACAAACTAGGGCATATGTGCCCAGGCGAAAGTGGACAGCTGCTACTCAACTTCAGCCTCTGTGGCCTCAATGGCCTGGTGAAATCATTATTTCCAGATGTACTAATTTTTTAAGAGTTAAACACCTTCATTTTCCATGAGGTCATGCAGGCCTCAATGGATGTGGCATTTTTGAGGAAAATTGGGAAGGACAGCATAGAGAGACTGAGGGGATAGATATATCAATCGAACTGTATATTATTATTTTTTAAAATATATTTTTATTGATTTCAGAGAGGAAGGGAGAGGGAGAAAGGAATAGAAACATCAATGATGAGACTCATTGATTGGCTTCCTCCTCCATGGCCTCTACTGGGGATTGAGCCCACAACTTGGGCATGTGCCCTGACTGGGAATCAAACCATGACCTCCTAGTTCAGTGATGGTGAACCTTTTGAGCTCGGCGTGTCAGCATTTTGAAAAACCCTAACTTAACTCTGGTGCCGTGTCACATATAGAAATTTTTTGATATTTGCAACCATAGTAAAACAAAGATTTATATTTTTGATATTTATTTTATATATTTAAAATGCCATTTACAAAGAAAAATCAACCAAAAAAATGAGTTTGCGTGTCACCTCTGACACGCGTGTCATAGGTTCACCATCAATGTAGTTCATAGGTTGATGCTCAAACGCTGAGCCACACTGGCTGGGTCAAACTGTATATTATTAAAAACAGTTATCCATTCTCTGTTCATTGTTTTAAGAGAATTGAACAAATCACATTCTACAAATAGGGCTAAACAAAGAGTCCATGGTATTCTTTTTCAGCCTAACCATGTAACATTTCTTTCATGTTATTGGTTAAGTGTGCGTAGCCAAAGAAATGATGAGAAGCAATCAGTGAGTAGTGAGTAACTGAGGGGTTACCTTCTACTTCAAATATTCAGTTACTTTCACTAAAGAGCAAATATAAGCAAAATTAGATACTTTGATTCTTGGGTGGTTCATCACATTTCTTGAATTTCTGCTATATCCATGGAAACAAATGGGCAATTTCTGTGATCCTCTTCATTTAAACTTTGGGATACAATTTTGCATGGCTGACATGAATGGCTTACAATGCCTCAATATTATATCAATCGATTGTGGTCTTTTATATCCACTTTTTCTAATATTCAGAATATCTTGTCATTCTAGACAACTCACAGTCAAATGGGGAAGGATCCTAAACTTAGCTAATTTCTTAAGAAAGGATTTGAAGTACACTTCAGCAGCTGCATATATGCTGAATAGCAAAAGAAAGCTCTCCTAATTGGCTGTTGTGTGTGTGGAAGGTCCTGGGGAAAAATAACAATTAAGTTAAAAGCTACCTTTGCATCATAAATCTAAGTACCTTGAAAAAGATGACTTATTTTAAGTTGATTACAAAGACTTTGTGTGTGATACAGAATTTTAAAAGACTTTCTCTACATGGATAGTAATATAAGGAAATAGTTAAATTCTTTCTCTTTACTTGGGAACTGTAATTAAGGTGTGTGTGTTCTATAACCTTGTCAGATCTCTGTCCTGGCTTGGTCTTAAAATAAGTTTTATGGCCTTCTTGACCTTCATTTACCTTAGAAATAGATGCAAGTGAAATTGCTCTTCCTCAAAGTGAAGTAGAAATGGTCTGTTACATTTTGAAATACTGCAGAGGTACTTAGCTGATGACTTGGGATTTAGTACTAGTTCTTTTGTGGTGTCTTGAAAATGCTTGCCAGCTCATTAACCACTGATCATGCCATCTTCAATTGCTCTTTATCTTTACATTATTAGAAGTTCTGTGCTTTTCAAAACCAGGTTAATGCTGGAGGCCATCAGAAAGGGAGCTGTTTTATTGACTGGAAACAGTGACCAGAGCCACACTATTTATGGATCAGATGAAGTCAAGCCTTAAAGGAAGGCTTCAAGTTCTTCCTTGGGTCTCTTCTCTTCTGAGCACATAGGGCCAATGCACTTCATAGACCTTTTGTGGCAAATTGAGACCCTATGAGCAGTTCTACTCAATGAGTTGTGAACAGAAGCAACATGTGCTACTTCTGGACAGGGGCACTTAACTGCTGAGGCTAGAGTCTCTGGAACATTCTCTCTTCCTCAGATTTGGTGGTTACTGACAGGCACCATTCAGATGGACAGCTGGTCTATCTGCCAGGCTTCTGAGTGAATTACTGTGGCAGCAGAGTGCCTCCCCGTCTTTCCACCTCTGGTGACTCACAATGGATATGTAGTGTAAACTACAAGTGAATTGTTTTTATGTGGAGCCACTGAGATTTGGGGGTTATTTGTTACTGCAGCTTAACCTATCCTGTCCTGAGTGATATGCACATACACACCGGAGGCCTGTGATTCTGAGAAAAGTGACTCAGCGTGGAAGGAAGTGGCTTCTACCAGCATGCTTTATTGTTTTTGTAATCATCTGATGATTGAGGTATGTCAGCTCAGGGAGACCATCAATCATGCAGAAAGTGTATAGCCAGTTTTGATGATCAATACACCACCACCCTCATTATCACCATCCTTTCCTCTTTAATTTTTTTTTTTCAAATTGACATTTGAACTAAGATCTTAGGGGTGAGAAGAGGCCAGTATGCTTGCGTTTGGAGCGCGCACCTCCGCACCTGAGTTTTTTCCACACTGCGCCTCCTCTGAGCCTCGGTGTGCTGTTATTTTTCCTTCTAGTTGAAGAGTCTCTCCTCAGCCAGCCTTCCTGTGGTTCTGGGTGATGTCCGTTCCGTCTTTTAGTTGTATTTTTGAAGTGGTTGTTTGCGGCAGCAGTCTCCGGTGTTTACCTATGCCGCCATCTTGGTCTCTTCCTTATTCAGAATATCTTGTCATTCTAGACAACTCACAGTCAAATGGGGAAGGATCCTAAACTTAGCTAATTTATTAAGAAAGGATTTGAAGTACACTTCAGCAGCTGCATATATGCTGAATAGCAAAAGAAAGCTCTCCTAATTGGCTGTTGTGTGTGTGGAAGGTCCTGGGGAAAAATAACAATTAAGTTAAAAGCTACCTTTGCATCATAAATCTAAGTACCTTGAAAAAGATGACTTATTTTAAGTTGATTACAAAGACTTTGTGTGTGATACAGAATTTTAAAAGACTTTCTCTACATGGATAGTAATATAAGGAAATAGTTAAATTCTTTCTCTTTACTTGGGAACTGTAATTAAGGTGTGTGTGTTCTATAACCTTGTCAGATCTCTGTCCTGGCTTGGTCTTAAAATAAGTTTTATGGCCTTCTTGACCTTCATTTACCTTAGAAATAGATGCAAGTGAAATTGCTCTTCCTCAAAGTGAAGTAGAAATGGTCTGTTACATTTTGAAATACTGCAGAGGTACTTAGCTGATGACTTGGGATTTAGTACTAGTTCTTTTGTGGTGTCTTGAAAATGCTTGCCAGCTCATTAACCACTGATCATGCCATCTTCAATTGCTCTTTATCTTTACATTATTAGAAGTTCTGTGCTTTTCAAAACCAGGTTAATGCTGGAGGCCATCAGAAAGGGAGCTGTTTTATTGACTGGAAACAGTGACCAGAGCCACACTATTTATGGATCAGATGAAGTCAAGCCTTAAAGGAAGGCTTCAAGTTCTTCCTTGGGTCTCTTCTCTTCTGAGCACATAGGGCCAATGCACTTCATAGACCTTTTGTGGCAAATTGAGACCCTATGAGCAGTTCTACTCAATGAGTTGTGAACAGAAGCAACATGTGCTACTTCTGGACAGGGGCACTTAACTGCTGAGGCTAGAGTCTCTGGAACATTCTCTTTCCTCAGGTTTGGTGGTTACTGACAGGCACCATTCAGATGGACAGCTGGTCTATCTGCCAGGCTTCTGAGTGAATTACTGTGGCAGCAGAGTGCCTCCCCGTCTTTCCACCTCTGGTGACTCACAATGGATATGTAGTGTAAACTACAAGTGAATTGTTTTTATGTGGAGCCACTGAGATTTGGGGGTTATTTGTTACTGCAGCTTAACCTATCCTGTCCTGAGTGATATGCACATACACACCGGAGGCCTGTGATTCTGAGAAAAGTGACTCAGCGTGGAAGGAAGTGGCTTCTACCAGCATGCTTTATTGTTTTTGTAATCATCTGATGATTGAGGTATGTCAGCTCAGGGAGACCATCAATCATGCAGAAAGTGTATAGCCAGTTTTGATGATCCACACCACCACCCTCATTATCACCATCCTTTCCTCTTTCATTTTTTTTTTTCAAACTGACATTTGAGCCAAGATCTTAGGGGTGAGAAGAGGCCAGTATGCTTGCGTTTGGATTGGGGTAAGGTTTTTAAGTTAGACTAGCAAATGCAAGGCCCAGAGGTAAGAAAGAACTTGACATGTTAATGCCTATGAGAGTGTAAGAAGTTTACTGTAACAGATGCTGTGGGTGTCGCCCGCCACGTCCCATTTCTAGCACAGCGCACTCAGTGAGTGGACATATAGCTATGAGCAGCCACCTTCTCTGAGCATTGCTCTCCCGCATTGGGAGGCACCAAGGATAGAAGATTATAACCCCCTTTGTCGCCCCACCAAGGATGGCAGCCCACAGTCAATTACTGGCTGACTTGGGGAACAAATTGCTAGCCCCTTTGCTTCTAGGCAAGATATTTCTATTTTGTAGTTTATGTTCCAGAGCTTCTCCTTACCCCCAATTAGGCTAAAGCTGGACTCTACCTGAAATCTCATCTTGATTAGCCCTTTCTCTTTTTTATCCTGCTTCCCTCATATATTTCTTTGACAAATCCTATACACCTAGGTCCCCGTCTGAGGCTCTGTGTCTTGGGAACTCAGCAGAAGACAAGTACCAAGGTAGGAAAGGTCCTATGGGCAGAATACTAGTGTGTCAGCAAGCACTGCGTGGTGTTAACTCCTCTTGGAAGTTCCTTACAACTAATAGAGAATTAAGTCCTCCTGAAGGCCTATAATAGGGAAATTTGTTTAACCTTAGATAACCTATGCTACTTGGAAGTTAAGTTTAGGAATCTCAGCACTAGACCCCGCTTTACAGATATTAGTTGTGTAATCATGGAAAAGTACCTAATTCTGCTTTGCCTCCCTCTCCTCACAGTGAAATGGAACTTTATCCATTGCTGATGGAAAGGTAAAATGATTTAGCCCCTTTGGAAAATAGTGTGCCAGTTTCTTATAAAGATGAACTTATATATCACTAATTCACCTAGGTTTCTACCCTTGAAGATAATTAACAATATACGTTCACACAAAGGCATATACTCAAGCGGTCATAGCAGTGTTATTTATTATAGCACAAAAATAGAGACAACCAAAATGTCTGCCAACTGTGGTGTAACTATATATCAGCAATAAAAAGGAAAGAACTACTGATACTTACTATAACATGAACCACAAAAGCATTAGGCTTCCTGAAAGAAGACAGGCATAGGAGACTAGTAGTGAATGCCTATAATAGGGAAATTTGTTTAACCTTAGATAACCTATGCCACTTGGAAGTTAAGTTCAGGAATCTCAGCACTAGACCCTGCTTTATAGATATTAGTTGTGTAATCATGGAAAAGTACCTAGTCCTGCTTTGCCTTCCTCTCCTCGCAGTAAAATGGAACTTTATCCATTGCTGATGGAAAGGTAAAATGATTTAGCCCCTTTGGAAAATAGTGTGCCAGTTTCTTATAAAGATGAACTTATATATCACTAATTCACCTAGGTTTCTACCCTTGAAGATAATTAACAATATACGTTCACACAAAGGCATATACTCAAGCGGTCATAGCAGTGTTATTTATTATAGCACAAAAATAGAGACAACCAAAATGTCTGCCAACTGTGGTGTAACTATATATCAGCAATAAAAAGGAAAGAACTACTGATACTTACTATAACATGAACCACAAAAGCATTAGGCTTCCTGAAAGAAGACAGGCATAGGAGACTAGTAGTGAATGATCCCAATTGTATGAAATTTCCAGCTCAGGGGTTGTTTGGATCTTGGGGTGGTGTTGGAGGTTGACTGAAAAGGGCCATGAAGGAACCTTTGGGAGTGATGGAAATGTTCTCACGTTGAATTGTGGAGGTGATTGTAGAACTGTATACATTTACTAAACATCATTTGAACTGTGCATACACAATGGCTGAATTGTATGGTATGTATGCTATACCTCATTACAGCTGCTATGAAGAAACCTTTTGAGAATGTGTGTGTAGTGTGTACGTTGTGTACGTGTGTGTGTCTATTTTCTTACTCTGACATCCCTTAAATTATTATTTTGTAGATATAAAAATCTATTCTTAATAATTGAAAAGACAAGTTCTATATGATAGTAAAACATGGGGGGGCTGTAATAGTTACCTCCTGGGGTGCTGTGAGGATTAGATGAGATAAACACATAGTTTAATACATGTTAGCTATAAATATTATTTTTGTTGTAATTGAATCAGAATTTTCCCACTTATTTTTAAGAGCAAAACATTTTCTTGGAGTACTTGATAATGGGATACTTTGGATCCATCATATAAGACATTTTGTCATTGGCTTTTTTAAACCACAAAAGCATTAGGCTTCCTGAAAGAAGACAGGCATAGGAGACTAGTAGTGAATGATCCCAATTGTATGAAATTTCCAGCTCAGGGGTTGTTTGGATCTTGGGGTGGTGTTGGAGGTTGACTGAAAAGGGCCATGAAGGAACCTTTGGGAGTGATGGAAATGTTCTCACGTTGAATTGTGGAGGTGATTGTAGAACTGTATACATTTACTAAACATCATTTGAACTGTGCATACACAATGGCTGAATTGTATGGTATGTATGCTATACCTCATTACAGCTGCTATGAAGAAACCTTTTGAGAATGTGTGTGTATGTGTGTGTGTGTGTGTGTGTGTACACGTGTGTGTGCACGTGTGTGTGTGTCTATTTTCTTACTCTGACATCCCTTAAATTATTATTTTGTAGATATCAAAATCAATTCTTAATAAATGAAAAGACAAGTTCTATATGATAGTAAAACATGGGGGGCTGTAATAGTTACCTCCTGGGGTGCTGTGAGGATTAACCTATCCTGTCCTGAGTGATATGCACATACACACCGGAGGCCTGTGATTCTGAGAAAAGTGACTCAGCGTGGAAGGAAGTGGCTTCTACCAGCATGCTTTATTGTTTTTGTAATCATCTGATGATTGAGGTATGTCAGCTCAGGGAGACCATCAATCATGCAGAAAGTGTATAGCCAGTTTTGATGATCAATACACCACCACCCTCATTATCACCATCCTTTCCTCTTTAATTTTTTTTTTTCAAATTGACATTTGAACTAAGATCTTAGGGGTGAGAAGAGGCCAGTATGCTTGCGTTTGGAGTGGGGTAAGGTTTTCAGGTTAGACTAGCAAGTGCAAGGCCCAGAGGTAAGAAAGAGCTTGACATGTTAATGTCTATGAGAGCGTAAGAAGTTTACTGTAACAGATGCTGTGGGTGTCGCCCCCGCCCCCCCATGTCCCATTTCTAGCACAGCGCACTCAGTGAGTGGACATATAGCTATGAGCAGCCACCTTCTCTGAGCATTGCTCTCCCGCATTGGGAGGCACCAAGGATAGAAGATTATAACCCCCTTTGTCGCCCCACCAAGGATGGCAGCCCACAGTCAATTACTGGCTGACTTGGGGAACAAATTGCTAGCCCCTTTGCTTCTAGGCAAGATATTTCTATTTTGTAGTTTATGTTCCAGAGCTTCTCCTTACCCCCAATTAGGCTAAAGCTGGACTCTACCTGAAATCTCATCTTGATTAGCCCTTTCTCTTTTTTATCCTGCTTCCCTCATATATTTCTTTGACAAATCCTATACACCTAGGTCCCCGTCTGAGGCTCTGTGTCTTGGGAACTCAGCAGAAGACAAGTACCAAGGTAGGAAAGGTCCTATGGGCAGAACACTAGTGTGTCAGCAAGCACTGCGTGGTGTTAACTCCTCTTGGAAGTTCCTTACAACTAATAGAGAATTAAGTCCTCCTGAAGGCCTATAATAGGGAAATTTGTTTAACCTTAGATAACCTATGCCACTTGGAAGTTAAGTTCAGGAATCTCAGCACTAGACCCTGCTTTATAGATATTAGTTGTGTAATCATGGAAAAGTACCTAGTCCTGCTTTGCCTCCCTCTCCTCACAGTGAAATGGAACTTTATCCATTGCTGATGGAAAGGTAAAATGATTTAGCCCCTTTGGAAAATAGTGTGCCAGTTTCTTATAAAGATGAACTTATCTTATATATCACTAATTCACCTAGGTTTCTACCCTTGAAGATAATTAACAATATACGTTCACACAAAGGCATATACTCAAGCGGTCATAGCAGTGTTATTTATTATAGCACAAAAATAGAGACAACCAAAATGTCTGCCAACTGTGGTGTAACTATATATCAGCAATAAAAAGGAAAGAACTACTGATACTTACTATAACATGGACCACAAAAGCATTAGGCTTCGTGAAAGAAGACAGGCATAGGAGACTAGTAGTGAACGATCCCAATTGTATGAAATTTCCAGCTCAGGAGTTGTTTGGATCTTGGGGTGGTGTTGGAGGTTGACTGAAAAGGGCCATGAAGGAACCTTTGGGAGTGATGGAAATGTTCTCACGTTGAATTGTGGAGGTGATTGTAGAACTGTATACATTTACTAAACATCATTTGAACTGTGCATACACAATGGCTGAATTGTATGGTATGTATGCTATACCTCATTACAGCTGCTATGAAGAAACCTTTTGAGAATGTGTGTGTATGTGTGTGTGTGTGTGTGTGTGTACACGTGTGTGTGCACGTGTGTGTGTGTCTATTTTCTTACTCTGACATCCCTTAAATTATTATTTTGTAGATATCAAAATCAATTCTTAATAAATGAAAAGACAAGTTCTATATGATAGTAAAACATGGGGGGCTGTAATAGTTACCTCCTGGGGTGCTGTGAGGATTA